>NW_020698372.1:4230544-4245024 GCF_002925995.2 Terrapene triunguis
AGCCGCCACAAGCTATGAACCCAAGCTGCAAACTCAAGCCACAGACTAAAGCAGGACTGGTAACTATGCAGCAGCTGCAGAACATCTGATGAATGTGTGTGTGTGTGAATGTGTGTGTGTGTGTGTTTATAGGTATTAGGTATAATGTGTGTGTATTATAATTAAGATATTAGTTATTGGTCATAAATCAAATTGTTATCATAATAAATGTAGCATCTTTGTCTTGACCCCTAAAACGATCCTGTATAAGTTTGTGGGACAACAAAATCCCTTGGTGGAGAGATATCTCTCCTTTATGGCAAGGGGTCCTGATGCTGTTATGTCACTGTAAAGATAGTTGCTACATGGGACTGTAAAGGGTGGTGTTTACAAACCAGAGGCGTTAGAGCCACTGTGGGAGAGGACATGAGCAGAGACCGGTGTCCAGGATCCGGGCAGTGTGAGTGCCACTGAAAATCAGCTCGCCTTTGGCACACGTGCCATGGGTTGCCTACCCCTGTTCTAAAGAATATTGTGAGAGATTGGATGTCCTTTCTTGCATACCAGCAGCACTATCTTCAATTAAAGACAATTCTTATTAAAGATTAGCCAAGCCACTCATACATTCAGTTTTAGGGTATGGCGACACTACAAATAAAAGGTGTGTTGTGTTCTTTGCTTGGGTTAGCTCACCTGGATTAAAACAGCAGAGAAGACACAGCAACTTGTGTTAGCAGCTCAAGTTCAAGCGTAGGCTCCCTCATACATTTTAACAGGAGCTGCGGTTGCCAGTATTCACTGCTGTTTGAACCCAAGTTAGCTAACATGAATTAGCTAACCCAAGTTAAGAACCCCTTTTTGTTTAATATGTGTAGACACACGCTTACTTGCTCTCTTCACCAGCATGCACGAAATCACATGAAGCAGCCATAGAACTGAATCAATTGAGCACAACATTGATCCAAGTACTATCATAGCATTTGCCACAGCAGATCCAGCCACTTGTCCATCAATTCCAGTAACCTGCCTCCTACATTGCTAAAACCTGGTAGAAAACACCACATAAGGCATCCAGCTACCTGTGCAATCAAACTGTATCTGTGAGTTTTCTCTTAGCCATAATGAGGTATCATTTTATGTTTGTAATTTGAACGTCACAAAATATTCTAACTCCTGCTCCTTTTCTGATACTTTGGGTACGTTGTGCCACTGACACTATTGACACTGAGGAGAATACATTAATTATTAGGCAGCCGGCTGTAATTTTTTGTGCCCCCCCTACCATCCATACTTACCTTTGCAATTGAGGTTTTTCTTTCAGTGCCACTTCATAAATGAGCTCTTTTATCTTCACAGTTAAAAATGATAAAGTCGTCTTCTTCCTTTATCTATTACTTGAGTACCACAGCTATAGAATTGGGATAATAGCTATCCAAATAAGTTATCTTTTACTCTTCGGCAGTGAGAATATAAATACTGTACCGAGTTGACTAAAGAATGTGAGTGTGCACCTCAGAATCACACCTCTATCCGTTTAAGATCTTGCAGATAATTTTGCTCACTGGGCAACCTCAGAAACGTCATGGGAAGTAGTGTTTTAACTCATTTTCCGCAGGTGTAAATGACACCCACAAGGTGCTGGCCCATAACCTTTGTGGCTCCCTTTACTCCACACTTTCCCCCACCCCCCCAACAGTCTCTACAAGAGCTCTGCTGTCCCTGCCCATTCCATTAAAGGGAGGCAGAGCCCAGTATTTGGTGCTGGGCTCCAAGACTGAGCCTCTCCCCCTCCTCCCCTCCGATTAGATTATCTGCATTGCCCAGTGTGAGGTGCTAATAAAGAGGTAACTGAAGCCGATGATACTCTAAATAGTCCAGATAGTGCAAAGGACAGGAAGTCTGTTCTCCCGGTGGAAGCATGTGTAACTCCCCCTTTCCTCCCTGGGTTACTCGGGAGCAGGCAGCACTCACCTGTGTGCCTGGACGCCTGATGTTGTTGACATTAAAGGAGATCCTGGGCATCCCAGTGGTGGTGTTGGATAGGTGGGTATCCTCTATCCACCCCTCTGCTGCAGTCCCTTTACTCCTAAACACTCAGTGGCGTGCCTTGGGAACCTCCAGGAATAAACCTATTCTAATAATAATAATAATCTGTGGGATGGGTCTAACTCAAACATACCAATTATAAGTAATATACATCCAAGATACTTAAATTCGAGTTTTCACACCTTTCCTTAACAACGTAAAGAAACAGGATATAACAGACTAAAATTAAATGTCACTACTAATTTAAATCCACAGGGGGCAGTTGAATAAAATCAAATAACAAATATAGGATACAGTGATAAATGAAACTTATGTAACTGGCATTTACATTGCCACTAGTTACCCCACCCCAGAGTGTACACTCCTCTGGATTTCAGAGTCCTAGACACTTGCTGCCTGGGCGCACTTCAAGATCTGCAGCTGGAGACAGCACTCTGTTGGTTCTGTGTATCAGTCCAGCCAAGGCAACAAGCTGCACAACCCCTCTGACGGCTGGAGCTGGCCCCACCAAATGTCAGCAGCTCAGGGGCCTGGTTCAATGGGAAGATCACTCTGCCTCTCCTCAGACTCAGTCTCTCTGCTGTGCCCCTTCCCTTGCAAATACTTTCCCAAACAAGAGTGGGGGTTACTCACAGTTCCTTCACGGCAGGCCCACCTCCGTCAGCTCCAGGCACAGCAATAGTCTCTCCCCGGCTCCAGTGAAGCCACCAACCATCTCTGAAGCTCCCTGCTCCATCAAAGCTCCTGCAGGCTCTCAGCAGCAGCTTCTGGCTTCCTAGCAGTAGTCAGCAGCAGCTCCTAGTGTGTATAATACTCCTGGGGGAATTCTGCACCAAAAATTATGTGCACAATATTTTAAAATTCTGCAAATTTTATTTGTCAATAAATAAATGTGGCTCCAGCCTGGTAGTGGGGAGCACAGGCCACTGGCTGCATAAAGGTGGTAGGGACTCAGCAGTGAGGCTGCACCTGACTCTGACACAGTGCAATGGCCTGGCCTGCCCCAGAAACACCCTGGGGCCCTGCCCCTCTGCGCCAGGCGCACTAGGTGTGGGTGGGCAGGCTCAGCCCAGCAGGATCCCCAAGTGTGGAGGGGGTTGGTGTGGGGTGAGAGGTTTCTGTGGGGGGCAATCTGGGTGCCGGTGGCTCAGTGGGAGATCTGGATGCCCAGGGGCTCGTTGGGGGTTCCGGGTGCAGGGGCAATGGGATTCTGCAGGGGATCCAGGTGAAGGTGATTGGGGCTCAGCAGGGGCGGTCTGTGTGTGGGGAGATTGGGCTCAGCAAGGGGGTCTGGGTGCTGGGGGAATGGGGCTTGATGGGGTGGGAGTCCAGTTGAAGCTGGTTGGGGCTCAGTGGGGTAGCCACATCCAATCCACGATCTGCAAACATGGTGAACAACACAACGGCTTCGGCTGCGGATAGCCATGGATTTGCGGGGCTCTACTTGTTCCATCTCTTCAGGCGGGCAGAATTCAATGCCTGTTAGTGCTTTTGCTGTGTCTGGATCGCCGCTCTTCTCAGGCTCATTGCAGGGTACTTCTGTATTCAGCTGCCAGCAATGAGAAGAGACCTTGCGATAGCCACAGAACGTATTTTATGGCAGTTTTAATAAGAAGGTGAACAAGGCAATCATAGTTTTCTGAGATCGGCTTAATACGATGTATCCCGTCTTCAGCTTCTACGGTAAATATGCAACCCCGTTCACTTTGCGGAAATTCCGGTGTGGTTTCAAGCATTGATTTAGTCAGCACAACTCCAAAGCCAACATGTAGAATAATGGGGCAGTGTTAGCTGCAAGGAAAGTTTCCAAGCACTATTCGTGAAGCTCACAGAAGTACCTTGTAATTCTCTTTCATCAGAAAAGAGAGGTCAGGGTTATGTTCAGTATTCCGTCTGCCTGAGCAAAACGTCCCAGGCAGCGTAGGTGAATCCCTAAGAACTTGGCCGAATGTGTGACTGGGGTGTGTGAAAGAGAAGAATCAATATTGCTGCCATCTGCCTAGGCCCTTGGTGGGCATGATGGGTAATTATGCCTGTTGCTATGAAAAGGAACGTATGGTATTATCCTTCTGCCAGGTGGAGCCAGAAGCAACCAGGCTGGGTTCAATATCGAAGGGGTCCTTTCCATTGATACAACACAGAACTGGCTCGAGCTCTCACCCAGTAACCTGGGAAATTTACATACCACCCCATGGCGCCTCTGAGAGGCAATACTTCCCCACTCGCAAGCAGAGTCTGAGTGTAGAAAAGAAACTTAATAAAAGGAGGGAAGTAACTCGGTGTTAATTTGGGAAAACATCGCAAACAGGGTTCATAAACATAAACCATGAGTAAAAGACCCACCCCTCAAGTAGGTTGGGCAGTGTCCTTTTCCCCTCAGGTTCTTAAGTCCAGCAACCCAAAAGTTCCTTTCATGTGCCCAACTCTTCTCTGCACCCCACTAACAGTTGCTGTCGTTGGCCAGTGCAGACCCAGAGTTCAGAGATGCATCTGCAGAGTTCACCTTCTTCCCTGGGTGGGGCAAAGAGATACCTTACTTGCTCTGGTGCTCGGGCACTCGCTCGTCGCCCCTCTCTGCTACTCGCCTACTGGCAGCTTGACTCCTTCTCTCTCTCTTCCCCCTCTTCTCCCAACAGGGGAGGGTTTAAAAAGGTCTCAGGCAGCCCTTAGTTGGAATCAGCTGATCCTAATTGACCTCAGGTAACTTGCTCTCCGCTGTGGGTACGAGCACCATTACCTGATCTCCCACCTGGAATTTTCGGATCGTCGCTCGGCGATTGTAATATGTCTGTTGGGCCCCTTGCACCTTCTCCATGTGTTCCTGCACTATGGGGGCGACTTGGGCTATCCTGTCTTTCATCTGCAGCACATACTTGATGATGTTTCTCCCTGGGTTCGGCTGTTCTTCCCAACCCTCTTTGGCAACGTCCAGTATGCCACAGGGGTGGCGACCATACAACAGCTCGAATGGGGGAAACCTAGTTGAAATCTGAGGAACTTCCCTTATAGCAAACATTAGGTATGGCAGCAGGGCATCCCAGTTCTTCCCGTCCTGGCTCACCACCTTTTGTATCATGTTCTTTAATGTTCTATTAAAGCATTCGACGAGGCCATCGGTCTGCAGATGCTAGACTGATGTTCTTATGGTCCGTATGTGGAGCATCGCACACAAATCCTTCATTAATTTAGACACAAAGGAGGTTCCTTGATCCGTCAGGATTTCTTTGGGTATCCCTACTCTAGAGAAAATTTGGATTAATTCCTTAGCTATGGTCTTGGACAGGGTGTTTCATAGGGGTATGGCCTCGGGGTATCGGGTGACATAATCTAGCACAACCAGTATGTGCTGATGGCCCCAGGCTGACTTCTCCAGTGGGCCTATTAGGTCTATAGCTATTTGCTCAAATGGGACTTCAATAATTGGCAGAGGTACCAAAGGGGCCCTTAAGTGTGGTCGGGGGCCATGTAATTGGCATTCAGGATAGGAGGCTTAATATCCTCAGACCACCGCATAAATTCCGGGCCGAAGAAACCTCTGCAGAATTCAATCGAGGGTTTTAACTACCCCTAGATGCCCCCTGAACGGATGGCTGTGGGCTAGATCCAGCACGCCCCTCTGATGCGTCTGCGGTACTAAGAGCTGTTCCACGACTTGCTCTTGGACCCGGACTACTCTGTATAGCAGATCCCTCTTTATCATATAAAATGTCCCCGTGCCTTTGGCTCTCTCTTCCACAGTGACCCTATTCACCTCAACTACTTCTTTGTGAATATTGTTATATATTGGATCATTGGCCTGATCCTGACCAAAATTCTCCTGCAAGGGTCCCATTTGCCCAAACTCAGGGGGATCTATTTCCGGCTCCCTCTTGAGGGGGGTCCCTGGGGAACTGGGTCCAGCTGCTGGTTCGTCGATCCCCTGCATAGTACCCTTGTCAGTTGGGCCAACTCTTTCCCCTACGAGTGTAGGCTTCTGGTTCTGGGCCAAGATTCTCGTTCCCCTCTTCTTATCTGCCCTCCTTTCTCGCCAAGTCTTCCTGGGCTTCCCGGGGGAGAGAACAAATCCTGGGCAAATTCATGGAAGACCGGGCGGGTGCTATCAGGGTCATCCCATTGCTCTCGGGATTGTTACCTTCTTCTGACTCCTCTCCAGGGAGTAGGCTGTCAAACCCTAGGAAGTCTCATCCTATGAGGACTGGATATAGGAGCTTCGGGACTACCCCCACCATCACCTTAGTTGGGTTTCCCAGGACTTCTATTTTTACCGGGATGGTCGGGTAGTAATTGACATCCCCGTGTACACAGGATATTCCTGTGCTCTTGGCCCGGGATAGTTGGTCTTGCCCGACCAGCTTTCCTGAGACCAGTGTGACCGCACTTCCCAAGTCCACTAACGTGGTGGTCTCTATGCCATTCATTTTAACTGGTCTAGTATACCTATGTGGGACCATCGCAATCCCTACTAGATTTATTAGGTTGCATGGTCCTCCTAGATCTCCCAGGTCACATTGCATGGGCTCTTTTAGGTTCAGGCATTGGGCAGCTATATGCCCTATTTCCCCACATGCATAACATCTATACCCTGCTCGAGGCAGCCCCCTATTTTTCGAGCTGTTGGGCCTTACCCCCTGAGTTTTTATCCCCAAATCCCTCCGCGATCTCTGGACGCTCTTCAGCTTCCTTCCTCCCCTCCATAGTTCTGCCTGGGGCTACGGCAACTCGGGCCCTTGGCGCAGAGACTTGCCTCCTATTCCGGCGCATTCCTTCCCCAGTGGTCCAAGAAAGTTCTTGGGCCGCTAGGTGTCTCTCTACGAGGGCAACTAGCTCGTCATAGGAGGAGGGATAATTTTGACTGACCCATCCTCATATGTCCGGTGGTAACCCTCTCCCGTACCTGTCCAAAACTATGATTTCCACAATTTTCTCCGGGCCATGGGTCTTGGGGCATAGCCACTTCCAGTCTAGGTGGATCAGGTCAAACAGCTGGGACCTCGGCGCTTTGCTGTCCCAGTATTTCCACTCGTGGAACCACTGAGCCCTTATCTAATGCATCCAAGGGTGCTGAGGGAGTTGGCTGATGTGATTGCAGAGCCATTGGCCATTATCTTTGAAAATTGTGGCAATCGGGGGAGGTCCCAGACAATTGGAAAAAGGCAAATATAGTGCCCATATTTTAAAAAGGGGAAAAAAGAGAACCCGGGGAACTACAGACCAGTCAGCCTCACTTCAGTCCCCGGCAAAATCATGGAGCAGGCCCTCAAGGAATCCATTTTGAAGCACTTGGAGGAGAGGAAAGTGATCAGGAACAGTCAACATGGATTCACCAAGGGAAAGTCATGCCTGACCAACCTGATTGCCTTCTATGATGAGATACCTGGCTTTATGGATATGGGGAAAGTAGTGGATGTAATATATCTTGACTTTAGCAAAGCTTTTGATACGGTCTCCCACAGTATTCTTGCCAGCAAGTTAAAAAAGTATGGATTGGATGAATGGACTATAAGGTGAGTAGAAAGCTGGCTAGATTGTCGGGCTCAGCGGATAATGATGAACAGCTCGATGTCTAGTTGGCAGCCGGTATCAAGCGGAGTGCCC
The DNA here is from genome assembly GCF_002925995.2 of Terrapene triunguis. Classification (NCBI taxonomy): domain Eukaryota; kingdom Metazoa; phylum Chordata; order Testudines; family Emydidae; genus Terrapene; species Terrapene triunguis. The sequence continues at coordinate 4,238,165 of NW_020698372.1, forward strand.
CAGGGGTCAGTCCTGGGATTAATTGCACCGTCAGCAAGTTTGCAGATGACACTAAGCTGGGGGGAGAGGTAGATATGATGGAGGGTAGGGATAGGGTCCAGAGTGACCTAGACAAATTGGAGAATTGGGCCAAAAGAAATCTGATGAGGTTCAGCAAGGACAAGTGCAGAGTCCTGTACTTAGGAAGGAAGAATTCCATGCAACGCTACAGGCTGGGGACCGACTGGCTAAGCAGCAGTTCTGCAGAAAAGGACCTGGGGATTACAGTGGACGAGAAGCTGGATATGAGTCAGCAGTGTGCCCTTGTTGCCAAGAAGGCCAACGGCATATTGGTCTGTATTAGTAGGAGCATTGCCAGCAGATCGAGGGAAGTGATTATTCCCCTCTATTCGGCACTGGTGAGGCCACACCTGGAGTATTGCGTCCAGTTTTGGTCTCCCCACTACAGAAGGGATGTGGACAAATTGGAGAGAGTCCAGCGGAGGGCAATGAAAATGATTAGGGGGCTAGGGCACATGACTTACGAGGAGAGGCTGAGGGAACTGGGGTTATTTCATCTGCAGAAGAGAAGAATGAGGGGGGATTTGATAGCAGCCTTCAACTACCTGAAAGGGGGTTCCAAAGAGGATGGAGCTAGGCTGTTCTCAGTGGTGGCAGATGACAGAACAAGGAGCAATGGTCTCAAGTTGCAGTGGGGGGGGTCTAGATTGGATATTGGGAAACACTATTTCACTAGGAGGGTGGTGAAGCACTGGAATGGGTTACCTAGGTAAGCGGTGGAATTTCCATCTGTAGCGAAGCGTGACTCACCCCTGTGGCGCTTCCTGCTGGTTCAGTATGGGAATTAGCGTTCCAGCCGTTGGAGTGCCCTCTGCAGGCCAATGTCCCGCTGTCGCTGGCCCCGTGTCCCTCCCAGACCCTGGTGCCCCTCTCCCTTGGGTGCTGCCCCCTGGCAGTACCCCCACTCTCTGGGCTCCCCTCCCAGGGAAATTCCCACCCTCTATCCCCACCTTGCCTCAGTGTTTAGTGCCAGGTCCTCATCTGGCCCCCGCACTCTGGGGCAGACTGCAGGCCATATCACTCATCATCGGCAAGGGGGGTTTGAACCTGCTGCCTCCTCCTACCCCCAGGCTGCACCTCTGCAACCCCAGTACCTTTGGCTAGGCCTTTGGCTAGGCCTGCAGCCTGGGGGGTTTCCAGGTGGGAGCTCCCCGGCTCCCTTGCCCTATTCCCCAGCACTGCTCTACTCCGGTACCTTACTCAAGTCCCAGGCAGCCAGGCCCTTCTCTCTCTGCGCCTAGAGAGAGACTGCCTGTGCTCCCAGCCCACAGCCTCTTTATAGGGCCAGCTGCGGCCTGATTGGGGCGTGGCCCAGCTGTGGCTACTCCCCCAATCAGCCCAGGTTTTCCCCTATCACAGCCCTCTCCCAGGGCTGTTTTAAGCCCTTCAGGGCAGGAGCGGGTGGCCACCCCACTACACTATCCTTAGAGGTTTTTAAGGCCCGGCTTGACAAAGCCTTGGTTGGGATGATTTAGTTGATGTTGGTCCTGCTTTGAGAAGGGGATTGGACTAGATGACCTCCTGAGGTCTCTTCCAACCCTAATATTCTATGATTCTGTAGCTATCGTCACACCAAACCTCGCCAGGATCTCCGCCTTCAGGTGGGGGTAATCTGTAGCTGCTTCTGTTGTCATATCAAAATACGCCTTCTGGGCCTCCCCACACAGAAAAGGAGCAAAGATACTGGCCCACTGGTCTTGGGGCCAGACCTCCCTCAGGGCCATTCTCTCGAACGTGAGGAGATATGCCTCTACGTTGTCGTCCACCGTCTTCTTCTGTAAGTAGCTGCTTGCCCACAGGGGCCGGTCCCATGGGGGCTGTGCGTCAGAATGGTCAGAGGCTTTAGCCAGTTCACAGCCTCATGCAGGGTAGCTTGATCCTGGGCTGTCTGGCTCATCAGTAATTGATTCATCTCCTGCTGTATTCGCACTGATACCTGCTGGGTAGCCATCTGAACCCTGGTAGCCTCTTGGTGGTCTGCACCAACGCCTTCACTACCTCCTCCATTTATTTTTCTTCTTGTTGGGGTGATTTACCCTGCCCTGAGATGGTTCACAACGAAGTCTCACTGAAACATCCCGCCCCTGACACCATGTGTGGCAAGGCACCTTCTCGGTCTCACCAGCCTGCGCTGTTTTTAGCCTTGGTGAGACGGGCTTGGGGTAAAACCAGGGCCATCTCTAGTCATTTTGGTGCCCTACGCAGCGACCCCCCCCATGGGGGGGTGGATGTGTGGGGCCCCAGGCCTCCTCGGGGGGCAGGCCCCAGGCTTCCATGGGGGGGCGGGAGCAGGGGGGAAACCACCCCCAGCACGAGCTGGCGGAGTGGAGCAGGTTGGGGCCTGATCACTCCACTTCCTGCTGCCCGGTGAGTGCAGGGCAGACCCGACCCCGTACTCACGGGGCAGCGGGAAGTGGAGCGACCTGGCCCCAGCCCACTCCACTCTGCTCTCCTGGCTCCCAGCCTTGGGGGCAGGGGAACCGCCCCCCCAGCACTCACCGGCGGTGCAGCTGGGATCCGGCGGCGCAGAGCGGGCTGGGTCACTCAACTTACCCTAGGGTTACCATACGTCTGGATTTTCCCAGACATGTCCGGCTTTTTGGGCTTCAAATCCCTGTCTGGGAGGAAATCCCAAAAAGCTGGACATGTCCGGGAAAATAGGGAGGGAGGGGTCATGGGGCTTGGGTCCAGGCTGGAGCCGCTGGGGCTGGTGGTGCTCGGGCAGGGCCAGTGCCAGGCCGGAGCCGCTCGGTCGGAACCGGGACCCGAGCCGAGCTGGGCCGGAGCCACTGGGACCAGGGCCGGGGGTGCTCGGCCGGAGTCGCTCGGCCGGAACCGGGGCCCGTGGTGCCCGGGCCGCTGGGGCTGGCGGTGCCCGGGCCGCTGGGGCTGGCGGTGCTCTGCCAGGGCAGTTGCCAGGCCGGAGCCGCCAGTGCTCGGCCGCCGGCCAGCGGTGCTCAGCCAGGGCTGGTGCTGGGGCCGCTTGGCCGGCGGTGCTCGGCCAGGGCCGGGGCCGGGGCCGCCGGGGCCAGGGAGGGCCGGAGCCGCTCGGCCGGAACCAGGGCCGGCGCCCCAGGGCCCGAGCCGAGCCAGGCGAGAAACGCTGGGGCCAGAGCCTCTTGCCCGGGGCCGGCCGGCCGCCGGAGGGAGCCACTCAGCTGCGGGGGCCGGACTGGCCGCACCTCCTCGCGCCCCGCCACCACCCCAGCCCCAGCTTACCTGCTGCCTCCCTGTTTCAGGCTTCCCGCGAACATTTGATTCGCAGGAAGCAGGGGAGGGGGAAGAGCAGGGGGGCGGAGTGTTCAGGGGAGGGGGTGGAGTTGGGTGGGGACTTTGGGGAAGGGGCGGGGGCGGGGCAGAGTTGGGGTGGGGCAGGGCCCCGTGGAGTGTCCTCCTTTTTTTAAATTAAAATATGGTAACCCTAATTTACCCCCACCGGTGAGTGCAGGTCACCCGACCCCCTTCTGCAGTCCTCAGGGGAAGAGCTGGGGTGGGGGCGGGTCTGGGACGGAGCAGGGGTGGGAAGAGGCAGGGCGGGGGCGGAGCAGGGGCTGGAGCAACACGCAGCTGTGTAGGGCACCAGGAAATTTGGTGCCCCAAATTTCCTGGTGCCCTACGCAGCTGCGTACTTTGTGTATGGGTAGGTACGGCCCTGGGTAAAACAGTCCCTCTTGGCTGCACAGGGGCAGTCCGTCCTTCTCTCAGCCAGTCTTTTGGGCTTATTTTTCTCCCTTATGGGAGGGAATGCAGCCTCCCCTCCTGGTGAGGCTCGCTCTCTTGCTGCTACTCACCTACTGGCAGCTTGACTCCTTTTCTCTCTCTCTCCCCTCTTCTCCCAACAGGGGAGAGTTTAAAAAGGTCTCAGGCAGCCCTTATGTAACCCTTCTGCCCGTCTGAGTTAGCAGCAACAAGGGCCGGGTTCAGTATCTAGGGGTTCTGTTTCAATAACACAATGCAAAACCAGCTCGAGCCCCCACCCAGTGACCTGGGACAATTACATACCACCCCCGGGGCGCCTCTAAGAGGCAATACTTCCCCTCTTGCAAGCACGGAGTCTGAGTGTAGCAAAATCCTTTTAATAAAGGAAGGAAACAATGCGGCATTATGTTGGGGAAACACCACAAACAGGATTCATAACACAAACCATGAGCAAAAGACCCACCCCCAAGTAAGTTTGGCAGTATCCTTTTCCCCTCAGGGTCGTAAGTCCAGCAACCCAAAAGATCACCCAAAGTCCCAAAAGTCCAACACCCCAAAAGTCTCTTGAGTCCAGCAACCCAAAAATCACCCAAAAGTCCAACAACCCAAAAGTCTCTGTCCCTGGTCAGTGCAGCCCCAGAGTTCAAAAGTTTATCTGCAGAGTTTTACCTCCCAGCCTGGGGGTTGAGGAGCAGCACAGCAGTGTTAAGGGGCACCTTACGTGGTCCGAGGCCGACTGCCCTGCCTCTCCATGGGGTTCTGCTGCAGCCTTCACCACGAGCCACTCCACCAGCCGCTCCACTCTGCCAGCTGTCCCGTGAGCCGCTCCAGTTGTCTCACAAACTGCTCCGCTCCGCCAGCCGCTCAGCAACATAGCTTCAGTTACCCACTCAGTAACTTTAGCTCTTTAGTGATTTTAGCTTGTAGTAGGTGAGGCTCAGTGCTGGTGCACCATTGGCCCAACATGAATTCAGCTGAGCAGCCTGTAACTAAACTCTCAAAGGAATTAAAATTAGTTCTGATATTCCACAGCAGAGAAAGAAGAAGACAGTACAATTGGAAGTTTAGGCCCTCAAAAGGGACCCATACTATCAGGTACAAATACCTGTCCCCAGCCTCTCTTCATTCACTGGGTTTTGGAACCCATGTCCCTTGTCTAGCGAGTGCTACTTAGTTGATGGCAAGTTCCTCTGTCATAAAACAGTTTCATTGTCCTTGATTCACATAATCAGGGTAACAACACTTTATTCTTCCTGCCCCAATAACAAAGAAACTGGGGATCCCACAGCAGCCAAAGTGACCATTTGGGCTGCTGTGGGTTCATGCTAGGCGGGGTGGGTGTGCCTATGCAAACAAGATCAGCCCCTGAAGTTCTTTTCCACAACTCGCCACAATTCACCACCAGATGTCAGGGTAGAGCTCATCCACTCCAGACAGCATAACATATGGCATAGTCGTGGCAGGATTCACATGCCACAAGTCAACTGGATTTATAGATCATAACCCAGTGCTGTTAAAAGTTTAAACTTGATATTGAGAGTTTTAAATGTTCACGATTCGTCACACAATAAGTGAATCAGAGTCATATGATTGTCTTGAGAGAAAAAAACCTTGAAAAGTTATGTAAGGACAGGGGACTATCCCATGAAAAGAAAACCCCATATCTGGAACTGAGAGCTTTGCTCATAAGTTCTGACCAGGCGTCCAAGGACCTTCCTGCCCCAGGTGACACAGAGACCACTGCAATGGAACTGGCCCAACTGCAGCATCTGAGAGCCCGAGAGGACAGGAGCACAAGAGCCTGATGGCAGAAGGGAAACCAAAAAAGTCAAGGCAGCAGAAGAGAGAGCCTGATGGAAGCTCAAGCAATACATCTCAAAATACTGGAACAGTAAAAAGAACTTCTCCATCTAGTGAGCACCCACCCACACAACACTAGGGAGTGGGAGAAAATCTGCCCAATTAATCTAGAGACTGACGGTATAGAAGAGTTCCTGTCCACCTTTGAGACACTGTGTGGGATCCACAAGATCCCAGCGAGTAGGTGAATCTTGGTCAGATTAACGGGGAAGGCGAGACAAGTTTTTAATGTCATGGAGGAGGGTGATGCTATGGTGTATAAGAAATTTTAAGCAAAGGTAAACCTGAAAGGTTTACGATTACCCCTGAAGCCTATCTATTGAAGGATAGAAATCCTAAAATGTTTGACCACATCACTCATGTTGAATATGTGCATAAAATGTGTAATTTTATGAGAAAATGGATAATGGTGGTGGGGGCAGAAGGTAATAATGAAAAACTGATTGCTCTGACCTCTCATCTTGTCAGTGACATCAATGGAATAAAACAGGTGTGTGAGGACACTCTGTCCCATTGGCCTTAACATATAGTACAACACAACACGGAAAAGAATGATACTGCTGAATACCATGCAGCGTTTGCAGTATTCTCTTGGCACAATTTGTATTTCATGACTATGGTCTGATGCTGTTGTTATTACTCAGGCAAAACTCCCATCGAAGCCAGAATTATCCACACCTCTGAGTAACATACTAACCTAACCCCCAGTGTAAACAGGCTAGGTCAATGGAAGAATTCTTCTGTCGATCTAGCTACCACCTCTCAGGGAGATGGATTAACTACAGTGACAGGAGAACCCCTGGTGTGGACAGCGCTATGTCAGCGGGAGAGCTTCTCCCACTGACCCAGTACCACTGCTCGTGGAAGTGGTTTTATTATGTCAATGCGAGAGCTCTCTCCCATTGGCATGGAGCGGTTACACAAGTAATATTCTTAGAGCAGTGGCACAGCTGTGCCACTGTAAGCTCCCTAGTGTAGACATGGCCTTAGTGAATGCACTGATGTTTACTTGCTCCAATTTACTGCCGTTCATTGTAGTACTAGGCATGAACTAAACATGTTGCAGTGGAAGGAAGAAATTATGGCTGAGAAAATTTTAGCCCAAGCCAGATTGTACCACATGTTGGCCTGAACCTGAAGACGGTCATTTATAATATTAAAAATAAGAATGGTTTCTAAAAACATTTTCAAGGAATTTTTGCACCTTGGATAAAAGGGTAACTAACATGTCACACCCATGA
>NW_020698372.1:4260024-4276692 GCF_002925995.2 Terrapene triunguis
CTTTTTGGTGCCCCCAAAACTTGGCACCCTAGGCAACCGCCTAGTTTGCCTTGATGGTAGCACCGGCCCTGCCCAAGGTGCATTTTGTTTCAGGGGATGTCTAAACTTTGAGCTGGAAGTGCCATTTCCAGCTTGGGGAGCCATACACATGCTAACTTTGCTCAAGCTAGCTTGCTAGGAATAGAAGCGTAGCTGCAGCAGCAGGGGGCCTGCTACCCAAATTCATACCTAGGGTTTTGGACAGGATTGAACTGGTGTGGGGGGTAGCTAGCCCCTCATGCCACTGGCTACAATTCTATTTTTAGCACACTAGCTTGCTCAAGGCTAACGCGTGCATGTCTACCCAAGCTGGCAATGGCCTCTCCCGTTCAAAGTGTAGATGTATCTGTACATGCATTCAACAGCAATGAATTTGTTCCGGAGAGCTTGGTCTCTAACCCTAACCCCAGACTGGGATCCCACCCTGTTTCATCCTAACCTAAGTCCAGGGCACCCCACCTTTTTTAATCCTAACCCAGCGAGCAATACCAGGCCAAGCCTAGTCCTACCTTCTGTAACCCTCACCCTTGCCTGGGGACTCCTACCAGCTGGAACCTTAACACTAGCCTAGGAAGCCCTACATTGTGTGACCCTAATGTTATTGGGCCTTTATTTCTCTCAGCTGACCACCTGTGTAAACGACTATTGTTGCTCCAGTCATTCCAGTGACCTGTGGTTGAATTGGGGCCTTATTTCTTTCATGCAACAGTCTGCAACAGTCTGATAATTTTGTTGTAAGCCTGTAAGAAACTCTGTAAACCTGAGCAAAAGCAGATATTGACAGAAATTGAAAATGAGCTGAACAGTTGCCGTCTATAGACATGTGTATGCTCGGGCTATGGGAGTTTGTGTGCTGGAATGTGTTTCTTTTAAGGTGCTTGTTTTTCTTTGGCATTGTTCTTAAGAAAAACCTCTTCAGGCTTTTCATTTTACCACAGTATTGTTTGGTTCATGCCTTCCTCTTGTCTTTTTTGTGTAAGGCTCATATGCATGTCTTCTCTGACTCTGTCACACTGTGCTGACGTGAAATGAATTGCTGAGTCTTACGGCCTCACTCATGATGTTAGGGTCAAAGCACAGTGTTTCAGCACCACCTTGGGGGAGAGAGGGACAACAGCGGGGATCTGAGAGCTTGGAAGGTGCCTTTAGCTGTTGATTTCCCTGCTCCTAGTGGCTGAGCTCAAGCACAGTCAGGGAATGTCTGAATAGTGACTCCCATGCAGAAATCCAGAAGTCACCTGAAAAATCAACCAAAATCTGGGAATGCCTGGGTGATGGAAGATCCTGGGGTAGTGATAGGTTGGGGCAAAGGACTAGGAGAGGTGAGACCTGGGCTCTCGTTTTGGCTCATTAACAGACTCTGTGTGTGACTGTGGGTGCCTCAGTTTCCCCATATGAAAAAATTGGGATAATTTTTTTACCTCGGGGGTGGGGAGTGGAGTTGTGAGGCTTAGTCATTACTCTTTGTAAAGTGCCCAGAGTCCTTGGATGGGAGGTGAAATGCAAAGTTTACGTGGATATTTACATGGATGGGAGAAAACTTGTTCATCTTAGCCTCTAAGGATAGAACAAGAAGCAATGGGCTTAAACTGCAGCAAGGGAGGTTTAGGTTGGGCATTAGAAAAAAGTTCCTAACTGTCAGGGTGGTTAAACATTGGAATAAACTGCCTAGGGAGGTTGTGGAATCTCCATCTCTGGAGATATTTAAGAGTAGGTTAGATAAATGTCTATCAGGGATGGTCTAGATAGTATTTGGTCCTGCCATGAGGGCAGGGGACTGGACTCGGACTTCTCGAGGCCCCTTCCGGTCCTAGAGTCTATGAATCTATTTTGGAATTGCTCAGGTCTGCCTGTTTCAGAATATAACTAAAATTCAATGGGAACAAAAGACAGCATTACCTGGGTGGTTCTCATCATGTTGATTGCTAAGAAAGTAATAATAAAACATGAGAAAATGATCAGACAGCTAATAGTTCAAAAATAGCTTTTATTTCCTCTCAGAATCATTCAAATATGACAAAAGCATTCATAGGCTGATAGTAACTTTGAAGGCATCTGGAGGACGTTATTTGAAATGCTGGGATAATCAAAGAATATCGTCCTTTCTTCCTAATTACTCTAATTTTATGTACCCCAACATTGGAGTGCCTGAACTGATGCATCTTGGAGCTAATTTTTAGAGGTGCTGAGCACCTACAGTTCCCATTGGCTTCCATTAGAATTATATCTGCTCAATGCCTCTGAAAAAAGTTTTTAAAAGGTATTTAGGTTCCTAAAGATGCAGATAGGCACCTAGAGGGATTTTCAAAAGCGCCCTAAGCATCTGGTCTACAGTAGATAGTTGTCATGCCACTAGAGTCAAAGAAATTGCTGACAGATCACAACAGCAAGATTAAATCCCAGCATGGATTGCAAACACTCCAAATTTAGGGAGTAATCAGATGGAGGGTTTGGTTCAGCTCATTGGCCCAATCCGGGGATGTTTATATCTGTTGGGTTCAGGCCCGTCTCTAGTTTATAATAATCAATTGTTCTTTAAGTATCATAGAATTTCTATGCTAATAGGTCAAATTCATCCCTATGTTAAAGCCACCCACTACACTGGCACTATGCCACAGGGATCCAGTTAATCTAAATGAGGTATCCATGTTAGACACCAACCTACGGCAATGTGTCACTAATTCTACTGTGGTAGGAAAATGTCCCCATAAGTCTAGATGTCGATATGACAGAAGCGCCAGTGGGTGATAGACAAAGTATATCAAGGGGAAAGATTATTTCCACTGCTACAGTGCCATTAATATCACCTCCAAGTCAGAACCAAAGACACAGGGCCAGATTCTCCTATCACTTCCACCACTGTACATCTGGAGTAACTCCAGAGGGGTGTCAATGGAGTTATTCCAGATCTACACCACAGTGATGGCTGAAATTGGCCCAGAATATTTAAAAATGTTAACGAGAATGAGTCTGAGTCGTCACTTCCTGCATGGATGGAAGCAGAATGCTATCGATACTGATCTGTCTTTGTGCCTCGTAAAAGTGGAAAGCAGCCTTCTGACTCCTCTCATTTTCTTATCTTATAACATTAAATGGTGAGAAAGCATTTTTCAGCCTGATGCCTGTGGAATAAAGAGCAGAAGCTTGTAGGGTACAACTCTTAATGCTCTCTCTCTCAAGAGAGAATCCACAGTAAAAAGGCTCAAAGGGTTAAATATATATAAGGGCCAGGTCCACAAAACTTTTGTATCTTCAAATCATGCACATTTTAAACCCCCTGCCTAGCTCCTGTGCAGAGCTTTTGGAACCTGTTTGTCTCAAAGCATTTTATAAGGAGGTAAGTATCATTATCCCTATTTTACAGATGGAGCTACAGCGAAGTGAGGTGACTTGCTCAAGGTCTCAGTTGCCCAGAAGGCCATGGGCAGAACTGGGACTAAAACCCAGGTCTCTTGTGTTCTAAGCAAATGCCTTATCGACTGGGCCACACTGCCTCCCATCACCACAGCTCAGCTTAGAACTTAGTAGGCCCATTTCTAATACAACGCCGCCCCCCCCCCCCCCCCAAACTCTCTCTGCGCCATGGGTCAGCTTCCAGTATGTGCTCGGTGCTTCATTTGTAAAGAAAAAGGTGCTGGCGCTCAAGCAATTTTTTTACTTCCATTACTGACGTGGCAAGCCAGAGTTGCCGGGGCTCAACCCTGGCACAAATTAAGCACTGTATGTGCTGCATGCAGTAGTTGGAGTTACATGACTTCCAGCTGCTGCTTTCCGCCATTAATGCATTTCACTTGGGTCATGTCATTAAGAGTGGAGCCGCATGGGCCAAGAGTGCATTTCCCTCTCCCTGGATCCTGCTTTGTGCTACATTATGTTCAGTTCACTCACAAAGTATAACACCTTCCGTCTGATCTGAGAATACCAATGAGCTTCCCAAACATGAACGAATTAAATCACAAAACAACGCTGTGATACAGGTAAATAGCATTAGCTGCATTTTACAGATAAGGAGGCTAAAGCACAGAGATGCAGCTGGGGGAAAATGTAACAAACTCCACATAATTTTCAGCAAATCCAAAGGTCTTAAAGTGGCACCAAGACCTTGTATTGGCCCTCTGCACGGGGTGAATGTCATGGACAGACTATACTCATCCAGCTGAAAACAACAATCCAAGAGGAAACCATTGAAAAAGATGCATCTTGCCAACCCCTAAAATGGCCCTTGTTTGAGCTCTGAGGCACAGATAGGAAACAAGTTACAGAGCAGGAAAAAAGACCTCACACCAAGAATATCCTTTAACCCCTTTTTGACCCAAGTTGTTAGTCAAAGTTTGGGGCCCTGCAGGTTGTTTCCATTAGGAAGAGAAACTGATGATGCAGTCAGGTGTCTTTGGTGCAATCCTGTTTACAAAGAATGTCCAAAGTCCTGTTTCCCTGAACAAAGCAGGAACCAAACAGCAGCTGACAGTTTCTTTGCTCACAGTTCCAAGGGCCTTTCAGCCAGCACTCAGCCCAAAATGGTTCTCTCTAGGGTTTTCTCAGAGCCACACCTCTGGTGCTTGTTCAGGCTGTCTGGAGTTTCCTTGCCATTTCTCTGGTGATTCTCTCCCCCACGCAGACACCTGCGCCAAAAAATACCCAGCAAAAAATCCTCCACCCCCATAGTTCTAAATCCTGAGCAGACTCACATCTACCATGGTTTGAGGCCCCTACATTTTTTTTCACATTTATCCCAAATGAAGAGCAGCTATTATCCTCACCAGTTGCAGTGAGATTTAATCCAATCTATAAGAACACAAACTAAATCAAGGGGACTAACAGCCAGAGTCCTGCAGCTGTCAGGGGCCATAGGAGGAGAAAGATGGTCTCTGAGACTGCTGGATCTTAGGCCATTTTGGACTTTATAGAAATTTATAACATTCACTGGCCCAAGTTTCCTTCAGGGTCTATCCACTTGGATCTCTCTTTCCCACAATCTACTCCACTAGATTCCCCAGACTATGCGGTAAATGGACCATAAATAATACTTAGCACTTTACATCTTCACAAGCTCTACTTAACTCTGTCCTCTCATTAGATTTCCTTGGAGATGCTACAGCCATATTTTTCTCTGACATTGCACCTTTCTCTACTCAAGTTGCTGGTCATTTGCACATCAGGCAGAGAGAGGCATATAACAGAGTGGTACAAGTGATGAACTTTCCTTCTCTACCTGCTGATGTATATAAAGGACGGAGTTAGCTTGAACAATGTCTTCAGGCCTTTCCTTCTGTGGTCTAATGGTATGAGCAGGGGATGAAGAATTGGGAATCCAGAGTTCTGTTTCAAGTTTACGATGAACTCATTGATCTCCTTGAGCAAGTCACTTTACCTCTCTGTGCCTCAACTTCCCTATTGTAAAATGAGGATAACAATCTCTACCTCTATAGGAGTATTGTAAGGGTTAATTGATATTGGTAAACTGTTTTGAACTCCTTAGGAGAAAGGCACTGCTCCATAAACATATACAGAGTTATTACTGATGCCTGAAAGGAAAGATATCTTATAACGTGGCTGGTCATTAAGTACAATTCTGTTCCCGGTTTGTATCAGTATAACCTTCACCAGAGTTTCACTGATGCACCTTCGAGCAAAATTTGTCCTGTTATGAAGCATCTCCATAGGAACCAGACAGTACCAGCATGTCAAGCCTGTTTCCATTTTAACACATATTTGCAGTTAAAAACAGAAGTGAGAAAATGTTGATTTGAATACAGATTTCAAAACCAGAACTTTAAACCGTATGGGCTGGTTAGAATACAGGGAGCTGAATCATGCTTCTCTCCTGAACTTCACAGGTGGAAAATGGGTTCAGAGTTGAGGTTCCAGTTGGCACCCCTCTTGAATCACAATATAGCGAATGGATTTAACACTTTTATCACCCATGTGCGTGTACTACCAGTGCACTAACATACATATTTCCTACCACTTACCAGACTTCCTGACTGATAACCGCAACTCTCATCAAACATTTAAGGTGTCAGAAATGAGGGGGTAGCTATGTTATCTGGTGAGCACTAGAAAAAAATATCTTAACTTTGTCACATCATGAGCTGAAGTTAGAGATCAGACCAATTGGAAGTTATTTTGAAGCAGGGTTATGATCTCTCCAGGTCTGATCCAAAGCCCACTGAAGTTAATGGAAAGACTCCCATCAATTTTGATAGGCTTTGGATCAAGCCTTAAATTTGCTTTGCTAATCCATGTACTTACTCCCTGCCTATTGACCCCTCTTGAATTCTCCAGTACCATGGAGATCACAAGCTGCTGATCCAGGTCTCTTCCTATTGCTACACTACTACCCTATGCAGGACTGAAGTGTGCTTTAATAATTCCTGAAGATAATATCTCACATTTAGGTAGCACCTTTCATCCAGAAAGACCCCAAACAATATGCAGAAATCACTTCACCAAGAACTGACTCTGGTCTCTTGCTGAATAAGGCACACTGTATTTAAGAGCACACAGCAACACTAGACATGTTTAGGCTGCATGTTGCCAGAAATCCAGAAGCAGAAACCTTATTTAAGAACAGGTGCTAGTGATACATGTGCTAATGATAAGTAGGCCATGCTGGCAAGTTGAGTAACAATCAAATCCCCAAATGATCTTATTTGTCTCCATTTCCTTCTAATCAAATAATACTTAATGCATAATAATACACATTATTTAGTACATTTGAATGCAATACCATGTCAGGTCAGAGTTAGGAATACTGCGGTGTAATGTTGAGTTGCATGATGGTAGCTTGAAGTTGCCAACTGTGAAATATACTTAAAATCTCCATAGGGCTGCCTAGTGACTTGGTAACAGCTTTCTTTTCTGCTCTGCACCAAGCTCCTACACTTGTTTCCTTAAATAAAAACTGAAAATTCCTCCGATAATCAGTAGGTAGTTTTTTCCTCCCCACTTCTCATCTATCCACTTGAAGTTATTTCCATTAACGTACTTGTTTACTCAGTAAACTGCAAAGAACAGGTCAAATTCAGTAAATGTGTAGGCAGGTACAACTCCATGGAAGTTCTTGGGCTGAAGTAGACCTAATATCTGAAAAAGAGAGAGGACTCTGTTGATAGATATTCGGCTGCATGTGTGTATTCTCTCTGTGCTCTCCCTCTGTGCTGCCTCAGCTCTGCACAGACAGCCAGCACAGCAGACCTCAAGCAAACCACCCAATGACCACAAGATTCGTAAAGGTACGAAGGCATGAGGCCAGGTTTATTGTCGACGAAGCACGGTACTAGTATCCTGCAAACTCTACCAGACCACTAATACATGTAACAATGGACCAGCTCTGCAAACGGCAGGACTTTCCGTTCCTCCCTAGGCTAGACAAAGACACTCCCTCTGAGGTACATCTTTTACCCTGATACAAACAAGTTACATACTGCCCTCAGACATAGTTAGTTACTGCCCCCTGTAGTGGCTATTATCACTCATCTCCTTGTACATGTTGGTTTGATCAAAACATCTCTATTACGTACTGTCATCCTTATCTTTCAGGAAGGGTCAGAGTGTTCCTGTTATCCTTGGAGAATGTTTTTGTACCATCCTTGATATCGGGACGTTCTGGTACCACTTGATATCGGGATGTGTTTGCATGAGTATTCTGTGCCTAGTACTTCTTAGGAATGTGTATATCAGCCTTATTCTTGCCAGATTCTGTGAGCAGGTTCTGCCTCTTACTCACAGCTTGTCTTTTCTTTATATCAGTGAAGCTTCAGCTACTACTTTAGCCCAGGCCTCAGGCCTCATACCAGTCCTCTGATACAAGGGCTTATGTCTCAGGCTCTCTTTCTACTACAGGCTCTTTTATAGTCATTGAAATGGCCTCTGCTTAGAATACCAATCCCTTTAGTATCTCTGTTCAGGATGACAACTACCTTTTGATTTTTTGAGAGGCAACATCACACCTGCTTGTCAAGGGATTTTAGTTAGACTGGTTCAGGTTTTTTTTTATTGAGAACAGTGTGATCTTACCAGCTCATGTTCCCACAGATGACCTAGGTAATAATTCTGATTAGTTAACTACGTGCCTCTCTTATACTGCTCTATTTTCTGAAGCTACCGTGTTGGTTTTATTTATTTAGTTACTTTATGTATTGAGTGTTCTTGGTGAACTATTTCTTTGCAAAAAGCAACAGAGGGTCCTGTGGCACCTTTAAGACTTACAGAAGTATTGGGAGCATAAGCTTTCGTGGGTAAGAACCTCACTTCTTCAGATGCAAGTTCTTTGCAGGTTTCAGTAATGTTGTCCTTCTGCATATTGCTCTCTCTGGGTGTGATTATCTGTGGTATAGTGTACAAAGCATCACCAGAAATCAGGCACTATATTCAACCAAAATGCTAGCCATATTTGATTATTTTATTCCCTGCTATAGTTCAGCAAATGCTATAGTTCACCTTTGTAATACAACACACCCAATAGAACAAGTAGAAGATGGGGAAAATAACACCAACTAGTGCCATGCCAGGATACGTATGTTTTCCCATTCTGCCAAAACTAAGAAGTCTAGAAGATAGATTTTCTTTAGTCAGACCTTGAACCTTTTAAGTTAGCCTTGCCTGCTGAAATTAAACCTGAGTTTCTTCTGCAAAGGTCTTCATTATGAGGTTTTCTTGATGATAGCTGCAGTGAAAGATGTAACGGTAGATAAGCGGCAAAGAAAAACCATTGTTGTCTGCTGCCTGATTTCCTGCTGGTGTTTATTATTAATAAATGTCACACTATTTCTTTCTCGGTGTCAATCTCTCTGTTCTTCAAATTGATTAAAATCTTTGGAATGGTAATGCCTTTTCTTCAGGAGCTCTCATCAGAATAAACCAATTCTTTTCACCCCCATCTTAATGTCTTATGTTGCCTTTAATCATGAAGAATTCCAAAAGGTGTTTTAAAAACCATTAGCTCAGTTTTCAATGGGAACTTCTCAATAGGATTTCCAGATTCTGCACTTGGACTGATCAACACTTAGCAAGAGCTTAAATGTCTATTTTACATGCCTACAGAGTCAATTTTGAATAGCAGCTGCAGAGTGTTGATGTCCTTTAAGGCTTCTATGCTTGAAAAAAGGTCATATAAATATACATGAGTGATTCATTTCACCCACTTCTGAAATGCAGTCACTTCTGGTGTGGAACATGGCAGTTGTTTATGATTATTATTACAACAGGGCCTCTGGGTCCTCAGTGAGATTGGGGCTCCATTGTGCTAGGCACTGCACAAGGAAGAGACTGTCCCTGCCCTGCACAAGGCAGACAAAGGATGGGAGAAGAGAAATAAAATAAAGCGAGAAAGGTAGCATTATAATAGTCCCATTTTTACAGATGGGGAACTGAGGCACAGAGAGAGTAAGTGACTTGCTCAAGGTTTAACAGCCCATAGAAACTCTCAGCAGTAGTTTAGAACAGAAAATGAAGCATTATATACTGTATCCAATTACAACATCCTGGAGAACTTTAGGGAGGCAAAATGTGGTTACTCAGAACTCCAGGGCTGATATCTGCTCTGGAGAAAAGGACCAATGTTAATGGCTAGGACCTTGGTTTTGTATCTTTTATATGACAGGAAGAACCTCACACTTTCTGGGATCCACTAACACTAGACTGTGGCTTTGCTTGGTACCGGTTATTTCCCCACAAGTGGGATGTCACATAAAGGTGGCTCAAGAGGGAATGGTCACTGGGTCACATCCCACTGGTTGAGAACCAAATAACCTCAGCAAAACCTGAAAGTGATAGGACCCAGTAGGAATGAGAGAAGTAGAAGCTCCCTTCCTCTGTGCTGCTGCTTTCCCAGCTCAATACTGGATCCTCTGATCCACACCCTACCATCACTGCTGAACATGGGGGGCATGGGTCAGCGTTCACATCACACTCCCCATCAGTACCCGTACTGGCCCGGGGAAGCTAATGATCCAACCAGTGGACCAAATTTGGTGATTAATTCTGGTCACTTGCCACCTAAGGCACATTGCCAATACGCGAAGAAGACTGCAGTACCACTGCGTCCCATGTGGCTGAGCATTGTGTGTGTTTGGGTGGGATGAGGAGGAGGAGTGAGATTGGGGGGCAGGAGGGGGAGGAAGCAGACATGCACTGCAACTCCAAAGACATTCAAAAGGATTGGGAGATTTGGCGTTGTGGCAAGAAACAGCAGCAGAGGAGTGTGCAAAGATTCCCATTCATGTCACATTCATTGATTGGGCCTATGGAGCGCTATGGTGGTACTAATTAATGTTGAAATGATGCTTGGGAGTGACAGGGTGACAAAACGGTCAACACTTTGTGAAACAAATTTAGCAACTGAGGCTTTTCTCAAGGTAGGTCTACACTTAAAATGTTTTAAGCCACTGTAGCGCTTTAGTGAAGACACTCTATGCCAGTGGTAGAGAGCTTTTCCATCAGCATAGTTAATCCACCTCCCTGAGAGGCGATAGCTATGTGGGCAGGAGAAGCTCTCCTGTTGACATAGCACTGTCTACATGCGGGGTGGGGTGGGGGGATTAGGTTGGCATGACTACATCGCTCAGGGTTGTGGATCATTCCCACCCCTGAGCGATGTAGTTATAACAAAGTAATTCTGTAGTGGAGACCAGAGCTTCAACGGGAGTTTGCCCGATTAATAAGAACAGCATGAGACCATAGTCATGAAATACAGCTTGTGCCGAGAGAATACTTCAAACACTGCATGGTATTCAGCAGTATCATTCTTTTCCATATTGTGTTGTATTATACGTTAAGGCCAATAGAACAGAGTGTCCTCTCACATCTGTTTTATTCCATTGACGTCATTGACTCTGAGAGGAGAAGTGAACCAAGATGCCAAATTCTGTCACCAGCCACCAAGGAAACTTCTGGGCCAGGAGTGGCCTCTAATCTATAATCAGCAGAGGTGGTGGAATCAGCGTCACGTCATTGCTGACTTCTGAGTAAAAAGTTGGGGATTTCTGCTGCACACCTCAGTACATTTTGTGACGTAGCAGCGGTGAAGAGAAACGTACATTTATTCTAGAATGTACAGACGTGCACAGCCAACGGGAACTAAAGCCCTATGTCACTGGTGTAGTGGAGCATCAGCAAAAGCTTGCAATATGACCCAAACAACTGCAGTGAAGTCAGTGGAGCTGCACGTCTGCATATTGAGGTCAGGACTTGGGCCCAGTGAATGCAGAGTCGGCTAATGTCGTTTGCTTTTTAAAAAGCACAATGATTAAAGTGCATGCTTAAGCTTGCTAGGCCAAAGATTTTCCAAAATTGAGACTTCTAGGTTGGTATTTTCCAAAGGGCCTAAGTCTATATTTAGGTACCTAAATAAATGGGCTGATTTTTCAAAAGTGCTGAGCACTCAGAAGCGCCCACTGAATTCAGTGGAAGTGCTGGATGCTCAGCAGTTCTGAAAATTGGGCCTTTTATATTGGGCCTAAATATGGATTTGGAAACCTAAGTTTAGGCAACTGCTTTTGAAGATCTTGGCATTAAATATCAAGTAAAAAAGCAGAAAACAGCCAAAGCATAATTGAAATCTCTTTTAGGCAGGGACTGTTATTTTGTTCTGTTTATTCAGTGCTGAGAACAACTGAGTCTGGTTAATGACTGGAGCTCCTAGAGGCTACTGCAATACAAATTAATAATAATAATAAAACTTCTGGTCATTCCCAATTTTATTTTATAAAACACACAAAAAAGTTTTGGAAAAGATGAGATTTCAGGCATCTGATAGCATTATGTTACAGCAGTGATCTAGGACCTTCTTCTGGTTGGTTATGGGCATACTAAAAATAAGTCAATATATCTTTAGTCGCTGCTGCTTAAATGTCACAGAATTTACCAAATTTGCTTCAGGATTTCCCCAGGCTTGATGCAGAAAGTAGCACCAACGTGACATTGATTTCTATAGACTGATTGTCATGCAGATTTTATAACACTACTTGATGACTGTCTAATTTCAAATATTTATTTTGAATTAACGTTGCACCTGCAACCTTAAAATATATGGAGCAGCCTTTATATGCCTTACTCTGCACAACTCCAATAACTTTTGAAAACTACTGACATAAAATGTGCACCAGGGTCTCTCAAGATTTCTCTGGGAAACCTACTCTGCTAAAAATGATGGATGGGGCAGTAGCCACAGTCCCAGCTTCTACATTAGATAGCGCTGTGGCTTTAGGGTACCTGGTGGCAGAATCCACAACAAGTATATATTTCTTTCTAATCCTGGAAGGTTTGGAGAGGCACCCTACAATAGCTAAAGACACTCTGGCAAACACTGCCTTAATGATGCGCAATAGCTTCAAAGGTGATTTGCAGGGTCCTTTTAACCTCTCATGTTTCTGACATAAGTCACAACTCTGACAGTAATTTTTTACTGTCTTAAACATCAGAGGGGTAGCCGTGTTAGTCTGAATCTGTAAAAAGCAACAGAGGGTCCTGTGGCACCTTTAAGACTAACAGACTTAGGCCTGGTCTACACTAGGCTTTTATGTCGACTTTAGCGCCGTTATATCGAATTAACCCTGCACCCGTCCACACCAGGAAGCCATTTAGTTCGACATAAAGCTCTCTTTAAATCGATTTCTGTAATCCTCCCCAACGAGAGGATTAGCGCTAAATTCGACATGGCCATATCGAATTAGGCTAGGTGTGGATGGAAATCGACGGTAATAGCTCCGGGAGCTATCCCACAGTGCACCACTCTGTTGACGCTCTGGACAGCAGTCCGAGCTCGGATGCTCTGACCAGCCACACCCCCGGGAAAATTTGAATTCATTTTCATTTTCCTGTCTGGGCAGTTTGAATCTCAGTTCCTCTTTGGACATCGAGGGGAGCTCAGCAGCAGTGGCAACTATGCAGAGCTCTCCAGCAGAGATGGCCGTGCAATGTAATAGAAAGAGGGCCCCAGCATGGACTGATCGGGAAGTCTTGGATCTCATCGCAGTGTGGGGCGATGTGTCCGTGCTTTCAGAGCTGCGCTCCAAAAGAAGGAATGCTAAGATCTACGAGAAGATCTCCAAAGCCATGGCAGAGAGAGGCTACAGCCGGGATGCAACGCAGTGCCGCGTGAAAATCAAGGAGCTGAGACAAGGCTACCAAAAAACAAAAGAGGCTAACGGACGCTCCGGATCCCAGCCCCACACATCCCGTTTCTACGAGGCACTGCATTCCATCCTGGGAGCGGCCGCCACCACTACCCCACCCCTGACCGTGGACTCCGAGGATGGGATCATGTCCGCGGCCGGTTCCTCGTCGGACATGACAGCGGACGGGGAAGATGAAGAAGGAGATGAGGAGGACGAGGCAGTCGACAGCGCTGGCACCGCTGATTTCCTCGACAGCCAGGAGCTCTTCATCACCCTTACCGAGATCCCGTACCAACCATCCCCATCCCTTACCCCGGACACAGAATCAGGGGAAGGATCAAGCAGTAAGTGCTGTAAACATGTAAACATTTATTTAAAACAGAACGGTAATATTTATACTATTAACAATGTACATTTATAAAAGTTCTGTAAACTAGTAAAAAAATAATCAGGTACAAAACAGGAATATTTACAAAGGTAACAAATGGGTTTTCATGATTTCTCTGTCTTGGGCTCTTCTCAATTTAGTCCCAAGTGTTTTAAAAAATTTTCACAATGTCCGTTACTCCATGATTCCCAGGCCCAAGACGCTCCACTCCATAGTCCCAGTGCACCTACGCGAAAATCCGGTCAATGTGGCCGGGGATCGACGAGAAATCCTCGTAGGAGAACTCCTCGTAGGTCTCGTGGAGGTAGAGCTCAAGCCTGTTGATCAGGTTCCGGGGTAGGGCGATCTTAGTGGGCCCTCCGTGGTAGCAGACATGCCCCCTCCACGCCACAATCAAGTACTCCGGGATCATGGCCCGACATAGCATGGCGGCATACGGCCCCGGTTTCTGCATGCTTTCCCGCAGCATGCGTTCTCTCTGGGTGTCCGGGATCCTCAGGAGGGTGATGTCGCTCATGACGCCCTGCTTTGAATTAGGGAGGGGAATGTTAGTATTGGGACTGCTTTACAGCCACGCGGTGGAGGGAGAGGGGCAGCATACAGGGATCTTTCCCTGGGACAGCCGCGAGGGGGTGGGACAGGGGCAGAGTTGATGCTGTCCTGATTGCTGGCAGCAGAGACTGGCATTGCTTTCAATGTGAAAGGAGGCCAGTGCTACTGCTGGAGTTTTAAGCAGCCACAAGTCTGCGGCTTACCATTATTGCCCGCTCCAGAAGTTCAGGTCTCCAGCCACAGTTCTCTGAACAGTCCAAGACCTCCGCAAGTCCACAGGCACTGAAGGCGACGGCCGAAAATTCGACCTTGTCCTGAGTGCGCATGTGAGAGGTGCAGTGCATGGTCTTGTTCACAGAGAAAGACTAGGTTCTTTGTATACAATTTCATTTATCTGTCTCAGGAATTCACTCCCTTTTCACAATTCACACAGACACATCTGCGACTGTCTCCCAACCCAGCCTCTCAGCACACTCCCAGAGGCTAGCGCAGATTAGGCGGAGGAAGAAGAAGACGCGTGAAGACATGTTCTCAGAACTAATGGACTGCTCCCGAGCCCAGGCAGCCCAGCAGACACAGTGGAGGGAGAACTTGTCACAAATGCACCGAGCAGTCATGGAACGGGAGGAGAGGTGGCGTCAGGAGGACCAACAGGCTACTGAAAAGCTGCTTGGACTAATGAGGGAGCAAACGGACACGCTCCGGTGCCTTGTGGATGTTCTGCAAGACCGGAGGCAGGAGGACAGAGCCCCGCTGCAGTCTATCTGTAACCGCCCTCACCCGCCACCAAGTCCCACACCACCCTCACCCAAACTCCAAAGAAGGAGGGGCGGCAAGGGCCGTTAAAACTTTCAGTCAACCCCTGCAGACTGCTCTAGCACTAGAAGGCTGACATTCCCCAAAATTTCATAAGTCCTTTCCCACCCACCTCACAGAAGCCCCCGTCCAAGTTTCACACCCCACGTTTCATGTCTGGTTCGCAATAAAATGTTTGTTTTTCTCCATTACTGTTTCAGTCAGGTTCTTTTGAGGGAGAGTCTGTCTGGAGGGGGGGAAGGGGCTTGGTAATTGGGCAGGACAGTGACCTTTAGCAGGGTACAGAGGCGGTGTCAGGTCCAGCATCAGGACACATACACAGTGCAGTCACTGGTTACCCTGGTCAGTCTGGGAGGTGTTTTTCATGTTCTCCATTGAAATAACCAGTCCACCAGTGCGGAGCCTGTCATTCCGGGAGTTTAGAAGCATCATTTGCATCAGAACACTGAACCCGCCCCCCGCCACAGTCTGCGTCCCCGGTTTAAAATATTCCCGCGAAAACAGCAATACAGACAACGCTGTTCATTAACAAAATCGAAATGATTTTATTTTTTGGGAAGGGGAAGGGGGTGAAGGGGGTATGTAACTGGAGAGGATAGTCAAAATGAACTGGGCAAAGAAACGGGGGCAGGTTCAGCTTCTCTGTCCACAAACTGAAAAGTCACTGGTTGCCCTGCTCACTCAGGAACCTAGCTTTCAAAGCCTCCCGGATGCACAGGGCGTCCCGCTGGGATCTTCTAATGGCCCGGCTGTCTGGCTGGACGTAATCAGCAGCCAGGCTATTTGCCTCTAGCTCCCACCCCGCCATAAAGGTCTCCCCCTTGCTCTCACATAGATTGTGGAGCACACAGCAAGCTGCAATAACGATGGGGATATTGGTTTCACTGAGATCACAGCGAGTGAGTAAGCTTCTCCATCTCCCTTTGAGACGGCCAAAAGCACACTCCACCACCATTCTGCACTTGCTGAGACGGTAGTTGAACAGTTCTTTTTCTGTGTCCAGGGCGCCAGTATAGGGCTTCATGAGCCAGGGCATTAGCGGGTAGGCTGGGTCCCCGAGGATGACTGTAGGCATCTCCACATCCCCAAGAGTTATTTTGTGGTCTGGGAAGTAAATACCTTCCTGCAGCCGTCTAAACAGACCAGAGTTCCTGAACACACGAGCGTCATGAACCTTGCCCGGCCATCCGACGTAGATGTTTGTAAACCGTCCCCGATGGTCCACCAGTGCTTGCAGCACCATTGAAAAGTAGCCCTTTCTATTGATGTACTGGCTGGCCTGGTGGTCCGGTCCCAGGATAGGGATGTGAGTCCCATCGATAGCCCCTCCGCAGTTTGGAAATCCCATCGCGGCAAAGCCATCTATGATGACCTGCGCGTTTCCCAGGGTCACTACCTTTGGGAGCAGTACCTTCACGATTGCCTTGGCTACTTGCATGACAACAACCCCCACGGTAGATTTGCCCACACCAAAGTGGTTCGCGACTGACCGGTAGCTGTCCGGCGTTGCAAGCTTCCAGAGGGCTATGGCCACTCGCTTCTGGACAGTGAGGGCTGCTCGCATGCGGGTGTCCTTGCGCTTCAGGGCAGGGGACAGCAACTCACAAAGTTCGAGGAAAGTCCCCTTCCGCATGCGAAAGTTTCGCAGCCACTGGGATTCATCCCAGACCTGAAGCACTATACGGTCCCACCAGTCCGTGCTTGTTTCCCGGGCCCAGAATCGCCGTTCAACAAAATCCACATGCCCCATTGCCA
>NW_020698372.1:4306692-4372929 GCF_002925995.2 Terrapene triunguis
GCAGGCATGCCGCCGAATCCGTGTTACCAGTGGACCTCCCGCAGGCATGCCACCAAAGGCTGCCTGACTGCCGTGCTTGGGGCGGCAAAATACATAGAGCCGCCCCTGGTAATTGGGCATCCTTATAGTGAATTATAGACACATGAAGCGCTGAGAAAGGCCTCATGGGTATTCCCTAATGCAGGGAGGAGATAGTGGTACCCCCTCAGATCCCAGACAGAGTTCAGGGAGAGGCCTAATATAATTGACATAAGTTAGGACACCCTCCCCTCACAGATGTATGCCAATTCTAGCCCACAGAAATGCAAGGGTAAACTTATAAACAATTGTTATTGTAAAATACTAATTACTGCTTTTTTGCTTTACATCTCCAGGAATGTACCTGTTGGTCAACCGGGAGAGCTGCTACCTCATTCCCCCGGACCCCAAAATTAGAATTTAACCTATACACTTTAATAGACATAGTTTGGGGGTAATTACCTGTGTGTCAGCCATATGTTAATTTGAGCCTTGGGCGGAGCCATTATGTAATCTTTTAGACCATTGGCTTATTGTGCTTATCTTGTCTTGCTGCTAGAGCCCTATCCAGGGGCTTGGGAAACCCATCCCCGTCGCTTCTCTCCGCCCAATGAGCACCCTATATAATCTATTGTAATTAATTGTTCTGCAGTGTCTCTGAGCCTAATAACCAAAGTGACACTCCGCCAGCGCTGTGCATAATAAACTCCTGTGCTTGACTCTACATGGTGTGGATTACTGTCCTTCAGCTGCCCCTAAGCATCAGTCCAATGTATCTTTGTACCACCCTACTGGGGCATAAGCAGCAGTAATGATTACAAATAAGAATTAGATTTGAGTGGAGTCCAGGTTTAATTTCTGAGATGAGTGACATCTCAGCTCACTTTTATTATGATCTTTTAATTCCAGCCTGTGATTACAAAACTATCTGAAAACAGCCATAAGCTGCAAACTTCAAACATGGATAGAAATAATTCCAAAACCAGATATATGTTCCTAATTTTTTTTTAAATATTGCAACAAAGAATGCCAAACATGTATTGTTCTTTAATTGCCAATTTTCAGGAAAGGCCCAAGGTCCAAATGAAAAAGGTGCACCTATATTTTAAGTACAATTAGATATTTAAATAGATGTCTAAATTGGCATTAAAAATTAGATTTGGGCATCTAAATAGTCATTTGCACATGCAAATACCTGATTTATGCTCTCAGCTGCAGTAGTGTGGAAATGTAGACACACAATTACATGCATGGACTTTGGATCTCTTTTTTTCTGAAAATCTGACCCCTAGAATTTTAGTTCAAAGTATTTGTAAGATAATTTGATATACATACTAACACACAAACTTATTTTCATATTGCTGGCAAAAATACAGAAGTAGCATTTTCAAAGTGACATAATCAAGCAGCTGTCAATATACCCACCCCCAGGCCTCCAAAATGTATCAATGATTTAGGCTCTTGAACACATACTGTAGCCTGAGACAGGGGAAAAAATCACCAATCCTCACCTTCAAATTTAAAGTGAGTAGCTTTTCATGCAAATGAAATTACATACCACTTTTTGTGGTCAATTCATAGCTTGTGTCCTTGATGTCCCTGGGTACCCTTCTGACCAAGATAACCTGCATCACCCTGGAAACATTGGCATAAATTACAGACAGACAATCTACAAACGGTATATAGAGCAATTATGACACTATTGCATACTTCTCGACTCTAGGGCCCAATTCTCCGTCTCATTAATGCCAGTTTTACACCAGTTTAACTCCATTCAATTCAGTGGATATACTCCTAATTTATAGTTGGGTGAGAAGAGAATCAGGCCCCATATATTTTCACATATAATCATTTTTAAAAGAAGAAAAATAAGGCAGGATGGCAGCATACTACTGCTTTTCTTTGTGTGGTTCAGCTGAATGCTAGCAATGCTTACTGCACAATGACTCAGGAGATAGGGATTCTACTCCCACCTCTACTATGGACTCTGTGTAACCTTGGGAAAGTCACTTAACTTCTCTGTGACTCAGTTTCCTCATGGTAAAATGGGAACAACAACACTTGCCTGCCTGCCTACACCTCACAAAGACATTGTGAGGCTAAATTCATTCAGATTTGTAAAGTGCTTTGATATCCTTGGATTGGAGGTGCTACATAAGTGTCCCACCCCCTCTATCCCTAGCTATGTCCCCCTAACCAATTTCAGCCATCCCTGACACACCCTCTGCACCAGGGGGGCAAGTACAGTGGAAGTAAAGCCAGCTATGCTGCTCCAAGGTTCTCCTCCCATGCTGGCACACCATTTTAACACCGTTTTAAGGTCATATTGCACAGCTCCAGCAGTGCACAGTGACCTTAGTATGACCAAGATCTGGCCCTTGGCAAGGGAACTGACCGTACTTCAGAAAAGCTTCTTCTGGCACAGAAGTGAGAGTACCAATTAAACTGTCCTACACAATGTATAACACAATGTATAACCCCAATGGCGTACAGCTTTCCCTGCCTAGCCTAGTTTATTAATGTCTGTTGGCAAAATTTTCATAAGGCTCTAAGTTCTTTGGGAGCATGAATTTAATTGAGTTTCAATGGGACTGAGGTTCCGAAATCACTCAGGTGCTTTTGAACGTTTTATCCTGTGTTAGAAATTAATGGATAATGGGCACCATGTCATGTGTAATATAGTATAAAATAGCTAATCAATAACATTTTACATGTACACAAAAAAACATCAAGGATCCAATCTGGCTCCCATTGAAGTTAAAGGCAAAACTCTCCTTGATTTCAGAAGGAGCAAGATCAGGCTGAAGTGAGGAAAAAAATAGGTCATAGTGTGATAACTACAAAAACAAGAGTTGAAAAAGGTGAGCAATATGCCTGGCTAACTTAAAATATGATGAAGCGCTGCCCACATCGGCACTTTTCGTCGCTAAAACTTTTGTTGTTCCTGGGGGTGTTTGTTCACACCCCTGAGTGACAAAAGTCTTAGCGCCAGTGTAGACCTAGCCTAAGGCTAGGTCTACACTACCCGCCTGAATCAGCGGGTAGAAATTGACCTCTCGGGGATCGATTTATCGCGTCCCGTCGGGACGTGACAATCGATCCCCGAATCGACGCTCTTACTCCATGAGCGAAGGTGGGAGTAAGCGCCGTCGACGGGAAGCCGCAGAGGTCGATTTTGCCGCCGTCCCTACAGCGGGGTAAGTCGGCTGCGATACGTCCAATTCAGCTACGCTATTCGCGTAGCTGAATTTGCGTATCTTAAATCGACCTCCCCCTGTAGTGAAGACGTAGCCTAAGACTGTGCCCTTCCTTTGTCAGCTGAAAACACAGTTCAACAGGAAACAATTACCACAAAACCAGTGTTTTGTTTACTTGGCCTATTAAATGAAGAAGACTTGGCCATCTATCAGACTCTTTCAAACTAGTAACTATGAGGTACCGTATTTATCATTTCAACTTAAAATATAAAATCACTTATAAGAGATAAGAGAAAAATTAAACTTCCTGCTCATAAGGAGCAAAATACAATAAGAAATGTTAACATCTCAGCCAGTAAAAACAGCAACAAAACATACCACCGCCCACTTCACCGACTTCCCCATAACCTCAGCCTGCCATAGGATTTCTATCAAATAGACTCTGTGTTTTCCTTATCTGGAGCCAGCTCTGTGTCACACGAGTCTTTCAATGTAAACTATTCAGGCTGCCATTGGTACCAAGAGAGATAAGGGGGGGGTATGGTAATATCTTTCATTGGACCAATGAAAGATATTCTGCGGGTGAGAGAGAGCGACAAGCTTTCAAGCCACACAGAACTCTTCTTCCGGTCTGGGAAAGG
This sequence comes from Terrapene triunguis, assembly GCF_002925995.2. Taxonomy (NCBI): domain Eukaryota; kingdom Metazoa; phylum Chordata; order Testudines; family Emydidae; genus Terrapene; species Terrapene triunguis. Next base: position 4,310,549 of record NW_020698372.1, read on the forward strand.
TACTCCCTGTGTCACAGCAAAATGCATGGTAGAACAGCTTGTTTAGCATAAGTAGTTAGCACATATTGTAAGGGACCATTCAAGGTAGTAGCCCATTAGACTGGTCCCAAGAGACAGACATGGCATCCAGCTATAGGCCACTGAAGGCCGCCTCTTGCACTAGGTTGATCTTCCATAGCTGGCTACACCAGTTTTAGACGTGCTAGTGGTATACAAAGCAACTGCAACAGAGTGCAGGATCTGGACTATTGTGCTTACAATAGATGTAATACACATATATTCAGCATGTTAAGATATCCATTCAAAATAGATTTCTATCACCCGAGGATGTAAAAAGATGTGATTTCTGCAATATATTAACAAGCCAACCTCAAGACAAATCAATATTCATAAAAGACTATAAAAGGGTGCTTGCCATGTTTCCTCTGTTCCCTTTTGATGCAGTGGCTTGAGCATTGGCCTGCTAAACCCAGGGTTGTGAGTTCAATCCCTGAAGGGGCCATTTAGGGATCTGGGGTAAAAATCTGTCTGGGGATTGGTCCTGCTTTGAGCAGGGGGTTGGACTAGATGACCTCCTGAGGTCCCTTCCAATCCTGATATTCTATGATTCTAAGATTCCCCTGGAACACCTGTTTCTCCGATTTCACCCTAATTAATTGGATACAGCAAAATTAAAATGTGAAAATGAGTTGTTACATTAAAACAAAAATGTGAATAACTCAAGAAATGATTATTGCTGTTTATTCTTCCATTCATACATTGTGCTTTTAAGGACACAAAAACTGGTATGAAATAGGTATATACAAAAAATACACATACATACAAGTATCACTATACGTTGTGTGTGGTCTATCTCTCTCTCTCTCAATCCCAAACACACACAGAATGATTCTTTCAGAACGTACACATTTTGCTGAGTCAATGGGAAACATTTAAGTTCTTGTTCCTTCCTTCCTCTCTGCCAACACTTGACCGCTCATGGTTTTTGCTGTTACTTAATAATTTAAATAATTTTTGTCTGACTCTCCATAATTTCTTGCAACTGTGAAAATTCAAATTGATAACAATAGAAAAAAATGCTTAAAAATAAACATTGATATTATCAATGGAAATTATAAAAAAATAAAAATTTAATTCTGCACAGCCTATCCATAATTATACCCACGGACAGCTCAATGCTGGGATGCAGCCCCCCAGCAAACACTCCCCATATCCTGTCATAACCCCTGTGCAGTGGAACCTTATTGGTCTGGCTGTGGTCACAGCTCCTGTGCCTGCAGAAAAGCAAGAGGAGATTTGCCCCTAACCTAAGTGCTCTGAAAAAATATTGATTTTTAGAGATGGACCCAAACTAAAAGTCTGGATCTGAACATGTCTGAACTTTGAAGGGGAGGAGGCAGGTTCACAATCCAAACCCAGATAAGGATCCAAATTTCACAGCTGGTCTCTATCTCTACTATTTGCTGAACCAAACCTGAGATCCTGTTCTGAATTTTGCAGCTTAGGCCTTTCTCCAACTTAATTGGATGTTGGCCCAGTACTGTCTTTATTTTAGTTAAGTTTTAATTAAATGAAGCACATGCTCCATATTACATGGTATTACTGTATAAGAGTCATAGAGGAGATGTAAGAACTTTTTATCTTGTTTTAACATTATTTTTCATTGGCACTTCCATTGAAAACTCTCTTTGTTTTGCACTGCTAAGATAAAAAAAAAAGACAATATCAAAATACTCTTTATGTTGCTAGCATTAAGAAGGACAATAGAACTTTGAAGATGCTAATCTCCCACCTTCCTGAGATGGATTCATTATCTTTAAGAAGGGTATTACCATCTTCGGATCTCAGAGGTATGAGGACACACGAGCTTGATCCGTACAGGGTCTTTGTCTCACAAAAAAAGCTCTGCATATCATGTCTGTCAGCAAATTTGTTTTTGTTTCCTTGGATCCTCCTTTGAACTTCAGCTTTGAGCTGAAGGAAAGAGCTCTGCTTCTGACTGGACAGTGGTTGGTTTTGCCAGTCGCAGAAATCTTTTCTCTTCTGGTCCAAAAGGGCTGTAATCTCAATGTTGTTGTTGTCCCAACCCCTGCCCAGTCCTGATTCCCCCTCCTGCCCTCCAAACCCCTCATTCCCAGCCCCACCCCAGAGCGTGCACTCCCACCCTCACGCCCCCACTGCCCCAGCCCAGAGCCCCCTCCCGCACTCTGAACTTCTCATTTCTGGCCCCACCCCCAACTAGAACCCTCACCCCCCTGCACCCCAACCCCAATTGTGTGAGTATTCATGGCCCACCATACAATTTCTATTCCCAGATGTGGCCCCCGGGCCAAAAAGTTTGTCCACCCCTGCATTAGAATTTCGGCCAGAATTTCTTGAGTTAAAGTCCCCCTAAAAGGATCTGTTTTTGGAATGGATGACAAAATTTTATCAAGGTCAGTGTAGAAGGATTCTATCTGTTCTTCAGCATCAAGAGTTGGTGCATATGCACTGATGATAGTGGCAAATGATTTATTTGGGTCAGAAGGTGCTTGTTGATGCTGACGGGGAGCTCAGTCAGGCGGTTGACTAGAAGGTTTTTGATTGCAGAGCCAACACCGTGTATTCGCCCGTTGCTTGCTGGTTTTCTTTTCCAGTACAGCTGAGGGACGCAAAACACCTGGGCCCAAAGTGCAGGGGAGGCTGCAGTCCTGGCCTGGCTCAACAGAAGCCCCCAGCTGGGACTGCGAGTAAGAGGATTAGCCCCTGGACCCCGGGGAGGCCACCCCACTGTTGAATGGCATCTGCCCAGGGACGGCTCACACACTTCTCGCTGGTGAGTGGGTGGAGCTGTGACCGAGGAGCTGCAGAGGGCTCCCTGCATGGCCATGGGCCCATTGACACTGGATCCCTGCAGGCACAGGTGCTAGGGGATTGCAGAGGCTGCAATCCCCTAGCCCAGCAGAGCAGAGACCCCTGGCCAGGACTTTGAGAAGGAGGACGATAAGCCCCTGGCCGGAGCCATTCAGCAGCGGGGGGCCTCCCCTGAAGCCGGGGACTTCTCTTCCTCCTTCTCCTTGCACTCCTGGCCAGGAGTCTCTGCTCTGCCCTGCCACGACTTCAGCCCTCCCCACACCTTGTGCCTGCAGGGATTAGGTGTCATCGGCCTCATGGCCATGCTGGGAGCGCTCTGCAGCTTCACTGTCACGGCCCCGTTCACTCACTCCCATGACAGCAGGCTGCAGAGGGTGCTCCGTGCTGCTTCGGGTGCTGTCGCAAGGTGTGGGGCTAGGCTGCACTCACACAGTGGATTTTTTTTTCAATTTCGCTGTGTCAGCTGAAATCACCATTTACTGATATCTGGTTTGAGGACTTGGCCTCTTTCCTTTGTCTGGAGAAAACCTGTTTATCAGCTCCTCCTGATATGCCTGGCTTAAACATATTTTAATCACATATTTCCAGCACATATCTAAAACTCTTTGTACAGCATGCAAAAATACTAATGATCAGTGAGTTATTAGTTTTCCAATGATACTTGTCAACTTTGGGGTATATATTATGACATCAGTATGTTAGGTGTAGTGAGTATGTCATGCCTGACAAAAGTTGCTGACACAGAGCAATGAACCAACAATCATCCTCTGTGCAAAACTGGCCTGTTCCTCTGGCAGGATAGCCTCAAAGATAGGGGTGAGGTGGGCCAGTAAAACCCTATCCATTAAATTGCAGGTTGTGGAGACGAGTGATATTGGATGGTAGTTACAGCATCATTTGGTGATCTTCCATATCTGAAAAGGCCAATGACAAGCTGGGAGCAGTTGCAAGTGCTTTGGAGGATAGGATTAAAAGTCCAAATGATCTGGACAAACTGGAGAAATGGTCTGAAGTAAATAGGATGAAATTCAAGAAGGACAAATGCAAAGTACTCCACTTAGGAAGGAACAATCAGTTGCACTCTACAAAATGGGAAATGACTGCCTAGGAAGGAGTACTGCGGAAAGGGATCTGGGGATCATAGTGGATCACAGCTAAATATGAGTCAACAATATAACACTGTTGCAAGAAAAGCAAACATCATTTTGGGATGTATTAGCAGGAATGTTGTTAGCAAGACACAAGAAGTAATTCTTTTGCTCTACTCAGCACTGATTAGGCCTCAACTGGAATATTGTATCCAGTTATGGGCACCACATTTCAGGAAAGCTGTGGACAAATTGGAGAAAGTCCAGAAAAGAGCAACAAAAATGATTAAAGGTCTAGAAAACATGACCTATGAGGGAAGATTGAAAAAACTGGGTTTGTTTAGTCTGGAGAAGAGAAGACTGAGAGGGGACATGCAGTGTTGTTGGGGTCCATTGTTTTAACTGAAATGTTTACATATGATTGTGTTCTACTCCATGGGGGAGGGTTACCACAGCTCTCCAGGAACTAAAAACAATGGATGGTGATTAAGGCAAATCAGCCAGATTGTAACCACCTGTCCCTCCAGCAAGAGAGGTTCCATCCCCTGGGAAAGCTCACATATCCTAGTTCAGACTTGATTCTTCAGAGACCAACAGACACAGAAAGATCTTTTGGATAAATAGCCTGAGTTTAAACTGACTCGGGGCCTTTGTTCTGATCCAGCAAACAGACAGGAACTCCTGGCCAATGGGGGAGGAAGGGGCAATCTGTAGGGAAGTGTTGGAGGGCTTGACATCGACCAGAGCCCTTGTGGAGATGGGGGGGGGGGATGATCTCTGGTAAGCTTATTAGCATGCGTGCAGCAGGTTGTTTTATTGTTTTTAATATGTTTTCTCTATAATGCTTTTATCTTAAAAATAAATGTGCTTGCTTAGAAAGAGCTGGGTGGTAACTGACAACTGTGGCAATTATGCTGTTTGTAGCCTTCCAAGAGAAAGCAAAGCAGAGACATTGCCTGTGTATGCCATCTGTCTTGCTGGAGAACTCACAGTGCAATCAGGGAACTGTGCAGCCTGGAAATACCCTGGTCGGAAGGGAGAGAGATGTGGGTCTCCACCAAGAGAGGTGATGGCTGGGGAGCCGGAAGCTTGAGAGCAGGTGCCCTTGCTGGACCACAGAGGAGGAACACAGCTGCAGTTCTCCTGAACTGTGACAGTTTGTACCTGAGATTACTTCAGTGCCTTTGAACAAGATACCGTATAGTCCAGGGTTTAGATGACTGCAGTATGCAAAAGAAAGGGGGAAAGCAGTGCCTATAAAATAGCTTAAAACATGGTCAGGGCACCATCCATTCTGCAACCTACCCCTTGCCAGAGAGTTGGGCAGCACTAAGCTTTCACTTAAAGAAAGTTTCACTTAAAATTTTCACAATAGGATTTTGGATTTGCACTCCAGAGGGGGTGTGCACTTGTGCGCTGGGCAATTTCTTAGCTAAAGCCTTCCCAGGCAGCGCTGATCTCTGTGTCTGTGTCTTTCTGCAGCTGGGTGTGGCCCTACCTGTGTGTGCTGGAGGAGGCTTGATGGCCTGGTTCAGCAGGACAGTGTAAGGGAGCCCAGGCTGGTGGAACAGGTGAGCCCAGTGGGGCCCCAATACATCAGGTGGCACCCATGGGGGGGGGGGGGGCAACCCATCACAGGGGTCACTTGGCTAGTAATAACCGAGGTTGGTGGAGACCAGAGTGTGGCTGTAGTGTAACAAGCCATGTTGGACTTATAATTATTGATGCAGGATATTATCATGACACTGATGTAACCATAAGTCCTGTTATTAAATACAAAGGCTGAATGGTATTTACACGATTGCTCTAAATATACCTAAAAAGCTGAACTTACAAGCAATTTACTACATCCAAACAGTAACAAAAGGTTTATAAGCATTCGATCAGGTACTTACAAATTGGACTAAACCCAGGGGTTCTTAGACCCTTGTTGGTCAGCTCCAACCTGGTCAGGCAGGTATTAGCAATGAATCCTTTACGAGTTTACTTTTTTATACTCTTTAACAAGCAATGATGTCATTGCCAATTACTGACTTCAGCTAAAAAACAATTTGAGAAAGTTCACCCTTATTTCTAGTATTAATCCAGATAAAATTTACCACCTCCTTGTCTCCTCAGGGCCTTTCCTCCCTCTCTCTTCCCTCCTCCTTGGTGACCAACAGTTTTTCCTTTGCACCTGGGTTCACATAGGCCCTAATATTTGAGATAACACTGTTAAGTGGGGTGGGAAGGGCCATGTTGGCTCTTTCTAAGACAGATTCTCTGTCTTATTTAAAACCATCTTCAGTCACTGCTGCTGGTCAGAGGCCTTCTGTTTAGAAGCTTCTCTTTATTTCATTAGTCTTGGAACCAGACCTCCTCCAGACTTCTTTCCTTCTGATCTTTCAACTTATCATTTTCAAGGCCTTTTACTTGCTAGTTAGGGCTTTTCTTTACAACACACATTTCTGTAGCCAAGTTTAAGCTAATTCTAATATTTTATATTGATTCTCCGAGCAGGCTGGTGGAGTCAGAGCTGCTGAACCAGGGCTGCTTAACACACACTGACATTCCGTGCATGCTTGTATGCTGGCTGGGAGCATCCAGACAGGGAGCTAGAGCAGCAGAGCATTTTAAGACACTCGGGGTTACAGGACAAGTGGTGGCAGAACCTCTCACCGGTTTGGGTCACGCCCCAAAACACAACACCCGCCTGGCTTCATTATTCCACCCTACTACCAGTGTGGGACCTGAGCAGAGAGCTGACTCTGCAATACATTATTGCGTGAGTAGATGAATAGCCCAAGAACATTTTGCAGTTCAGCCCAGGAAACGTTCATTTCCCCTGCTGAGCGGCGGCTGATTGTATAGTTGCTGTGCACTACCAATACCACAAAAGGATGACAGAAGAAGTAGAAATCTTTTTAAGGAACAATCAGGATCAGCTAGAAGAACATATTCACTTTCCATGGCAGCATACCCTCAGGTAAGAGAGAATTATGTTTTATGTAGAATTTGAAGGCGACACCATAGAAGAGGGATATTTACTAATGGTCTCTTATGTATCTAAGGAACTCTGTAGGTACCAACCTCCTGCTATCTGAGTTGACATTTAAGGTTCTTAAAAATGACAGTATAATGGGTAACAGCCATGAAACTAGAAAAGGGGAAGTTTAGGTTAGACATTATGGAGGTGGAGGGGAGAAATCTTGCTGTGAGATCAGGAAGACAGTAGAATAATTTGCTGTGAGAAATAATTAAGCACCACCACTAGAGATCTTTAAGGACACATTGAAACACTCATGGATTTAGTGTGTAAGACAGTCCAGCACTAGAGGGATGGACTGAAGGACCTGTCTACCCTGTCATCTGACAGTCTCTGGGTATTGTTTTTTATTTTAGATTTGTATTAAGATTTTACAAATACACAAGGTGCCAGGGTATATTACTGCCCAACATGGTCCAAAAAACAACCACCCCCACAACATCAATGTCTACGCACATCCCTTTAATACAGAAAAAATGGCAGAGAGGAGAAAGGAAGCGAGAAAGCATGGTGTGGAAGGATGATCTTATGGTATAGACACTGACCCAAAAGATCTGATTCCTGGCTTTGCCACAGATTTTCCATGTGACCCTGGGCAAATTGCTTGATCCGTTTATGACTCAGCTTCCCATCTGTAAAAACTGGGATAATTAATAAAGAAAGGCAGGTTTACCTCACGGGGTTGTGAAGATACATGTATTTATGTTTCTGATATGCTTCTCTAATATGGTGATGTAGGTCAGATAGGTACCAGTAATGAGATAGATGCACCTCCAGAAAGATGAACAAGTGCTTCCAAATATGTTACCATCAATAAGTGTAGCACACCCCACGGGTAGTGAACTGGTTAAACTATAACAAAAGAGAAATATGGTCACTATCTACAAGTATATGAAGAATCTCATTAAAATACCAAGGAGGGAAAGGAGTTGTTTTAAGGGAAGTTAAGGCTGAATACACCTCTACCCTGATACAACGCTGTCCTCGGGAGCCAAAAAATCTTACCGCGTTATAGGTGAAACCGCGTTATATCGAACTTGCTTTGATCTGCCGGAGTGCGCAACCCCCCCCCACCTCCCCTGGAGCACTGCTTTACCGCATTATATCTGAATTCGTGTTATATCGGGTCGCGTTATATCGGGGTAGAGGTGTACCAAGAAAGATTTCCCAATTCCTATTAGATGGTGGAATAATCCCTAAAAGGAAGAAGTGGTTGGAATCCCCATTACTGAAAACTTGGCTAGACACTTCTGGAAAAGACAGGCTGCAATGTACCTCATTGACAGGCAGATGAGGTAGCTGACTTAACAAGTCTTTCATCTCTAATGTCAAGGAAGGTATCATACAAATAATCATACAAAAAACAACAGGGGAAAGGGAGGGGTGAGGAAGTAAGTAGATGTGGTATTTTAAGGAAGAACGAGAGGGTGGAATTAACAGTCACTGCAAAAGGGCAAGATAATGAATTCCATGTGAAAATTTGTCTTCAGCAGAACATAGAAAAGAAATCTGAATGATCAGAGAGGAGGGAAGACCCTGCAGAAAGAACTACTGACAAAGAGCAGGTAAGATAAACTTAGAAGGAAAAATTGAATCTGTATGAATTGGCCCATCCAGTCTACATGCATCTTAAAAGCATTCAAGGAATCATCCAACATACATATTTACCACAGAAAATTAATTTCTAAAAAGTATGGACTGCTTGCGGGAGGTCAGCAGACTGGGGGAAACAAATGTAGCAGGGGCACAACCAGAAATTTGGTAAGAAGTGGGCCCAACGTTCTCCCCACACCGCTCAGCCCAGAACACTCCCCCTGCTGCTCCCCCACCCCGTCCTGAGCTCTCTCACACTTCCTCTGCACCCAGACCACACTCTCGGCCCTGCACCCACTCCACACACACTCCCCTCCTGCTGCCCCACACCTAGCTCCACACCCTTTCCCTCACCTTGCCCTGTGGTCTCTCACCTCTACACCCAGCCCCAAGCTCTTACCCAGAGAGGCAGTCAGGCTGAATAGCACTATTCCCCCCACCTCCCAGGGGATGGACAGTTCTGGAAGCCTACTGTCTCTCTGCTTCCCTAGGAAGCACCAAAATCCCAGATCCAACCCTTCCACCCATCTGGAGTTTCCCAGTGGCCCCTGCTCCACTTCTCCACCGAGACTGGGGGTGCCCAGTGCCCATAGGGTGCAGGAAAGACGTCAAAGGTGTGGGGGCCAAGCAGGAGCACGAGCTCACAATGCCCCTCAAATTTAGCCTGGCTACCCCGTCATCCCAGCAGGGAAGGGGCTCTGCTGTTATGCCTCCCAGTTCTGGTCAGGGGCCAACGGGTGGGGGGGGCCTGGGACCTCTAGACATCTCCCCCCCCACCACCATTGAACCACTGGTATATAGTACACATTTAAAAAAAAAAGAAAAGCGGAGTGAGCCTAGCAATTATCCTGTAAGGCTAACAGCAAAACACCAACCACCTCAATAGAATTATCAAGCAATCAATGGAAATTAGGTGCATAAGTGCTTGTAAAAATCCCATTAGGTGCCTATCTGCATCTTTAGGCACCTAAATACCTTTAAATCTGGTCCTTTGGGACTTAGGAGTCTAAGGCCTTGGCTACACTTGCGAGTTACAGTGCTGTAAAGCCTCCCCCAGCGCTGTAACTCACTCCCTGTCCACACTGGCAGGGCACTTGCAGCGCTGTATCTCCCTGGGTACACCGCTGCAGGTACTCCACCTCCCCGAGAAGCATAAGAGATACAGCGGAGTGGCTACGACTCACAGGTGTGAGTGTAAACGCTTGCAGCGCTGTACTAATCACCTTCTCAAATGGCCAATCCTCTCCATTGTTGTGACTGGCTGCAGGAATGCGGAAGTACCGGTTTCAAAGCTCATACCACAAAGAAAAAGCGAATAATTTGCTGTTTGCTTTGAGTGAGTGAATGAATGAGCAGGGGGCCGGGAGTTCGGAACTTGCAAAATAGGGTGCTGACACGCTCCAAAAAGCACTCTATCTCCCCCCACACTCCCTATCACACTCCACGCCCCACCCCATCCCGTTTTGAAAAGCACGTTGCAGCCACATGAATGCTGGGATAGCTGCCCATAATGCTCCGCTCCCAACACAGCTGCAAACGTTGCAAGTGTGGCCATGCCACTGCGCTGTCAGCTGTCAGTGTGGACAGACTGCAGCGCTTTTCCCTACTCAGCTGTACGAAGACAGGTTTACCTCACAGCGCTGTACAGCTGCAAGTGTAGCCAAGTCCCACTGACTGTCAATGAGACACAAGAGAGACTACAGACCTAGATCAGGATAATTACGCCACTTGGTGTGAAAAATCCACATCCCTGAACGATGTAATTAGGTCGAGCTAACCCCTCATGCTTCTCCCATTGACATAGCTACCACCTCTTAGGAAGGGGAATTAACTACCCCAATGGGAGAAGCATCTTCACTTAAGCACTTCAGCGGCACACCGGCATTGGTGTAGCTGCGTCAATGCAGCATTTTAAGTGTAGACCTGCCTTAAGTTACTTTTGAAAATGGGACTTTGACATCTAAAACTCTGCGCACCTTTTAGCAACATGGCAGTAGTGGCACAGCCGTGTCGCTAAAAGCTGCATAGTGTAGACATAGCCTAAATCCTAAAAGTGACAGTTGTAATGATTTATCGAGTTAAAGTGTCTTTCAGAGAGGATCCATGGGGTAACCCCTGGGGATCAGTGTCTCTGGCCTTGTGAGAGTTCAAACAGCAAAGAGATGGACAATTTTCCTGTGTCTTTGTTTTATTTCCTTCATTCAGTCTCTAAGGCTATGTCTACACTACACAGCTGTTAGCGACATGGCTGTTTGTCGGCTCTCCTGCCGACAAAAAACTTCTACCCCCAACGAGCGGCGTTCGCGTTGTCAGCAAGAGAGCGCTCCTGCCGACAATGCACTGTTCCCACTGGTACTTGCTGTGGCAAAACTTTTGTCTTTGGGGTGGGAGGGGGGGTTAACACCTCTGAAAGACAAAAGTTTTGTTGTTCAATTGCCAGTGTAGACATAGCTTAAGTCCATAGGACAAGCTTCCTTGCATGTAGCATTTCCAAGGTGTGATAGGCCATTAACCAATCCTTTGTATTGCGCTGGTCCTTGACGGCCCACCTGATTTTGACAGTTCTTCTGGACAGGCAGGGGGAATCGCTCTTCCCATCTGAGTTCACAAGTTTAAAACAAACATTTTCAAAAAGCTATAAAGCAAAACTTACATATTTCCTTATAGCATGGAATACAGACAGTACAAGTGAGATTAATGCATGCAGCAACTGACAAGCATTGTAGAGAGTCTAACCACTACATACATTCTTATAAGACTGATACCTATTTTGGGGAACTCAACACACACAAGTGAACTGGTCTGGTCTCCAACTAGGAGTTTGTCCCTTCTTAGATAGTGCCTTCAGCCTTGGCAAGAGCTGGCACCTGGCCTGCCAGCGTCACAGAGGCATCACCAGAAGACATAGAACTTCATCAAGTAGCGAAAGAGAAACACACACCAGCTTGCAAGCAGATCCCAGGCAGGCAAGAGGCGGATGGGTGTAATCACGGGTATGCAGAAGCAGGTGCATCTGTGTGTGGGAAGGGTGATGGAGAGAATAACTAGGGTGGGACTGCCTAGGCATCCGTATGTCTTCACATATTTCTCCACTATAAGTTAAGGCTTGTCCAGGACCAGTGCAGGCATAAATTATTCAGTATTATCTAAATATACTTCCCTGCTGTGAAACATGGTCTCAGGGAGAAAACCCACATCTGTGCTGAGTACACTGAAGCCGTGGTTTGTTTAGATGAGCAAATCAAACAAGAGTGTGAAGGGTGTGACTGATGTGAAAAATCCTTTAGGGTTAAATTTCTGAGTGCTACAGTCGCTGTCTCAGCAGGGTGTTAGATTAGCACCCGAGTGAGAACATCTAAAATAGACCTTTGGCTAAAAGGTCTGTTTTTGACTTGTCAGCAGTAATGCCTGTAACTCAGGGCACATCTTCACAGGGGGATAATGTGCTCTACAGAGCTGTGATTTCTAAAGCACACTAACATTTTGCTCATTAATTGATCTGTAGTCCCCTTGTGCATTTTAACATAGTACCACAGCACTTCATTAAAGAGCACTAGGGAACTTTTAGTGCACACCAGCATGGTCTACATGGACCAATTAATGCCTAACACGTTAGTGGGATGTAGAAATCATGCCCCCATATTGCACATTTCTGCACCATAGAGACAATCCCTGCAGGCTCTTAGCATGGTCTAAAAGTGGTTAGCATGAATTTTTGTAACATTGTGTTGAAATGAGTGAGCAATTTGGCTGGAAAGATGAGAAATGTAAACTGGGTTTGTTCTCTTTTCACCAGATGTATGGTTCATGGCCACTAAAGATTGCAAAACTATTTATATATGTATGTATGTATATTTACATTTATACACATACACACTACAGCAGTGGTCACCAACTGGTCAATCGCGATCTTTGGCGGGGCTGCCGCTAAGACAGGCTCCCTGCCTGCCCCGGCCCCACACCACTCCCGGAAGCGGCCACCACGACCCCGCGGGCAGAGGGACAGGGGTCTCCCTCCACATGCTGCTCCTGCCTGCAAGCACTGCCCCCGCACCTCCCATTGGCCAGGAAAGGGGAGCTGTGGCCAATGGGAGCTGCAGGGGCAATGCTTGCAGAGAGGGACAGCGCGCAGAGCCATGTGCCACCCGCCCCCCTCCCAGGGGCCGCAGGGGTGCATTGGCCCCTTCCAGGAGCGGCGTGGGCCCGGGGCAGGCAGGGAGCCTGCCTTAGGGGCAGCCATGCTGCGTAGCCAACTGGGAGCTGCTGGAGGTAAGTGCTATTTGGAGGGAGGCTGCACCCCAACCCCCAGCCCTGACTCCCCTCCCAGAGCCAGCACCCTGTACCCCCTCCTGCATCCCAACACTGCCCCAGCCTGGAGCCCCCTCCTGCACCCAAACTCCCAGAGCCCACCCCCCCCACTGCACCCCAACCCCCTGCCCCAGGCTCAGCCCAGAGCCTCCTCCCACACTGCAAACCCCTCAGCCACAGCCCAGAGCCCGTACCCCCTCCTGAACCCCAACTCCAACCCCCTACCCCAGCCCAGTGAAAATGAGTGAGGGTGGGGGAGAGCGAGTGACGGAGGGGGGGCGATAGAGTGAGTGGGGCAGGGCTTTGGGGAAGAGGCAGGGTGGATCCTGGGTTGCTCTTAAATTCAAAAAGTGATCTTGGGCGTAAAAAGGTTGGAGACCACTGCACTACAGTATAGAATGCTTGAGAATCACTGATGTGAGAAAGAATGTGTTGGCAGCAGGGCCGGATTAACTCTCCTGTGAGCCCGGGGCTATTAGATTTTGTGAGGCCCCTGTATACAAGTCATTTTCCTGGGAGGGAGTTTGGTGCAGGAGAGGGCTGGGACAGGGAATTGGGGTGCAGGAGGGGGTGCAGGGTCTGGGAGGGAGTTTGGGTGCAGGAGGAGATTCTGACCTGGGGCAGGGGATTGGGGTGCAGGAGGGGGTGCGAGGTGCTGGCTCTGGCTGGGAGGTGCTTACCAGAGGCGGCTCCCGGCCAGTGGCGCAGCAGGGTTCAGGCAGGCTGCCTGCCTGCCATAGCCCCATGCCACTCCCGGAAGCGGCCGGCTGCGGACACATCTCTGTGGCCCCTGGGGCGGAGGGGGACAGCATGTCTCTGTGCGCTGCCCACACCCACAAGCGCTTCCCCCGTAGCTCCCATTGGTTGGGAACATGCTAGCAGCTGGCCGCTTCCAGGAGCGGTGTGGGGCCATGGCATGCAGGCAGGGGCGGCTCTAGCTTTTTTGCCGCCCCAAGCACAGCAGTCAGGTGGCTTTCGGCGGCATGCCTGCGGGAGGTCCCCAGTCCCGCAGATTCGGCGTACCCGCCGCCGAATTGCCGCCGAATCCGTGGGACCGGCGGACCTCCCACAGGCATGCCACTGAAGGCTGCCTGACTGCCGCCCTCGGAGGGACCAGCCGGGCGCCCCCCGTGGCTTGCTGCCCCGGGCACACGCTTGGTGCGCTGGTGCCTGCAGCCACCGCTGCTTGCAGGCAGCCTGCCTGAGCACCCCACTGCACTGCAGGACTGTTAGTGGCCTGAAGTTGGAGATTACTGCCTTTGATTTATTTTTGTGGGGCCCCCCTTGAGCCGGGGCCCTGGGCTGCAGCACCTAAAGCCCCTGCCTTAATCTGGCCCTGGTTGGCAGGGCAGTATATCATCTGTTACCTGAAACCAAAAAGCAGAATATGTTCTACAGCTCTGTTTTTGGAAGCTTGGTAAGCACAAAAATAGAGCAGGGCTGTGCTTGGGACCAGAGGAAGTAAACTACAATAAAATGAGCTGGAGAAAAAAAAAATAAGGAAGAGAGAGAGTTTGAGAAAGAAGCAGAAGCTGATTTAATGTTTGCTGTATTCTACAAGGGCAAGTGTTTGAGTGAGGGGTTGTTACAAACATTTATAGCCTAGTGCAGTGTTTCTCAGCCTCTTCAAATTAGATCCCTTACTAGGGATCAACATTTTTCCAAATGCCCTTACATTTGCAATAAATAGAACAATGATAACCCTATAGAATTTACGTGTGTGTTTCAAGAGATTGACAGAGAATCCCGACTGCAAAGGGGAAGGGTGTGCAGGGAGAGGGAGATTCTCTTAGCTTTAGACTGTAATAATATTTTCAACATCCCATGACATCCCTGACTGCCTTTCATAACACAAACAAACAAATAAAGAACTAACGAGTGGTACTACTAATCATAATGAGCCTTCCTGGGGGAGGGTACGAACCACCAGCCTAATTGAATACAGCGTTACCATAAGAGCCAATTTTTAAAAAAAAGAGGCACCTACGTTATATACACAAAATAGGAAGCTGTGGGAGGACACAAGGAGGTGGCTACATACACATGCATTCCAATTGCATGTGCAATATGGGTAAGTAAGTGTACAACCATCCGACTGTGTCTGCAATTCCCCCCAAGACGCAGCATGCCCTATGGCATGAAAGCCACTGTCTGTCAAACACAGCTGTGCGTGTTGTGGTATGGTATGGTATTGAAACTTTCCAAAGGAACCCACAAGCAGAGTGGTTAAGCTTGTATCATTGAGAGAGGGTCAGCACAGCCTGAGGCCCATAAAGGGGGAGAGAAAGTAAAAAAAAACCACATAAGTTCCCGGTCTCAAAATAGCGAATGTCAAACAACACACCTGGGGATCAAATGCAGCATAGAGATGAGGGGGTAGCCAGCAGATGCTGTTAAACCTCAAGATTCAGCTTCAGGAGCTAGCCGTATTGACAAGTCCTATTGATCAGACATTTGGGAATAGCTGGATAAACTTACCCCATAGATCAGAGTAACAAGTGACCTACTGTGCGATGGGCAGACGTCCGAGAGAAGTCTCAGCATCACGAGAGCAGGCAGAGCGGAGAAGAGATCGCTTTTGCTATGGTGTCAGAGAGGCTGATTTGAGCATTACAGCCGTTGCTCACCCTGCCAGCCAGGATACTGCAGTGTCCATCACAGAGCTGTGTATCCAAGTGAAAAAATCAGATCAGATGAGAAGGGCCCATCATGATTACCTAGTCTGACCTCCTGCATACAGAGGCCATTGGTTTCTCTCAGTAATTTCTACAGCATCCCAATACCTTGTGGCTGAACTAGTATACACATGCAGTAAGGAAGAATGTATCATATCCCTTTAGTAAACTGTTCCAATAATAAGAACAGGAGTACTTGTGGCACCTTAGAGACTAACAAATTTATTTGAGCATAAGCTTTTGTGGGCTACAGCCCACTTCTTCGGATGCTTACTCCCACTGGTAAAGATTTACAGAGCAATTCCAGTTAGAATTTTTCTAATTTCATTGATGCTTATTATGCCTTTGCTAGCATCAGATTCCTTCTCCCCATTTACGTTTTTATAGAATGATCAATGCATAGAGACGACTGAATTTAAATCCAGCAACACAGATGTGGCTGCTGGATGGACTCTGCAGGCCGGCCCATTGATTTAAGTGAGAATGCTGCCTGCATTGGCACTGCAAGAGCAGGCTAAGAGTGATTTCTGCTTATTACTAACATTGCCCCACCTACTCCCTTCTCTAGCTTTGCAGCTAGCAGCAGTCAGAGAACCCTTCATCATTAGCCTTTCTCCAGCCCTCTTTCCTGTGCCAAAACCCCGAAGAGGATTTTAAATGTGTAAGAGGACTTTTCATTTAAAATGTTTTGGAGTAGAGCAGGTTTGAACTTTGCACAGTGAGATGTTGTAAAACAAAGCCACAGCTTCCAGCTAGCACAGAAAATAGCTGATAAATTATTACAAAATAAGAGATAAACTTCACGCTGCATGGCAGAAATCAATCACCAATGACTTGGCATTACAAGGAAACATCCTCTGTGGGCAAATCAATTCCTAATGGTCAATAGTGCAGTTTCTTGCGACTTCTACTGAAGCATCTGAAACCTTTGTCTTTTACTACGTTTGTACAGTGCCTAACACAACGGGGCCTGATCTAAACTGGGGCCTCTAGGCAACATTGCTATACAAATTAACAATGAAGCATGCAAATTTCCAATCTACCTTTTCTTTTTGTTTGTCAGAGGATGGTGGGAGCATGATTCAGGGGGTAGCTCCTCTGAGCTGGAGATTGGTTTGAACACCAGTAAAATTGCCCCTTCATCATGGGCTTTCACAGGCCATTCTGTCTGTGCTATGTTACTGGGCTTCTGTGTCACGCATTCTTGATATACAAAATTCCTGTGAGTTTCCTACATTAAAAAAATGATTGTTTGCAATCAAACAAAGGAGCCAACCCATTAAAATAACACATGCTTTAGGCAAGCAGCATGGGCATCTCACTGGTTTTTAATCAATCCCCACAAACAGAACTGTTTGTAGAAATCCTTAAATGCTACATCTACCAGTGCTCAGGGCGTCCTACGTTTTATGCTGACGAACAGATTTATTTAAGGCATTATTTGTGGGGGTCAACTCTTGATTCACTGTCTCCAAGAAGAGAACTTGGCTCGCTCACTTAACTGTATTTTGCAGGTTGCTGGATTTACCTCTCTGATGACTATTTTTCCTCCTTTTATATTTTCTTTTGCAAGGCAATCACTCATCATGACCCAGGAATCCCCTGAGGTGACAACTGAATTTACCTATGATGAAGCAGCTGCAGTTTGTGATCAAGTAAACATCCAGGCATTTGGGAAAGTATTTCTGCCAGCCTTATATGCCCCTGTGTTTGTTCTTGGCCTGGTGGGGAACCTCCTGGTGGTTTTTGCCATCGTGAAGGGCAGCCGACAGAAGAGCATCACAGACATTTTTCTCTTGAACTTGGCTATCTCGGACCTGCTCTTCGTGATCTCTCTTCCTTTCTGGGCTTTCTATGTGATGCATGGATGGACGCTTGGGAACATTCCATGCAAAATCATCTCCTCACTTTATTATGTGGGTTTCTTTGGGGGCATGTTTTTCATCACCGTCATAAGCATCGATAGATACCTGGCCATAGTTCGGGCAGCATTTTCTCTGAAAGCCAGAACAGTCAGCCATGGCTCTCTTACCACTTTTGGGGTGTGGGCGGTAGCCATTTTAGTCTCAGTGCCACAATTTGTGTTCACCCAGGAGACAGAGGAACAATGCATCCCTAGGTACCCTGATGATCTTAAGGAAATCTGGCCTATTTTCTGCAATGTGGCAATGAATGTCTTAGGGTTCCTTATCCCAGCCTGTGTCATGAGCTATTGCTATTTTGGGATCATCCGGACATTGCTCTCCTGCAAAAATCACAAAAAAAAAAGAGCCATCAAACTAATTTTAGTGGTGGTGGTTGTGTTTTTCCTCTTTTGGACCCCATACAATGTACTGATTTTTCTGGAAACTTTAAGACACTATAAATTGATTAACCAATGCCACGAATTTATAGACTATGCAATGCATGCGACTGAAACACTAGCATTCAGTCACTGTTGTCTCAATCCAGTGATCTATGCTTTTGCTGGGGAAAAATTCAGGAAGTACCTTTGTCACTTGTTTCTAAAGTGCTGCTTGTTCCTGTGCCCCTGTGGGCCCTGCCACCGATACCTGGCTAGCTCTCTAACTACCGCTCCAGAAAGCACGCTAAAAAGCAACCAGACCCAGAATACCAGTGACCAGGATGCCTCTGTCCTTCTGTGAAAGGTTTTGTTAGCATATCTCTAGAAATACACATCCTCCAGGCTTCAGAGTGGTAGCCGTGTTAGTCTGTATCAGTAAAAACAACGAGGAGTTCTTGTGGCACCTTAGAGACTAACACATTTATTTGGGCATAAGCTTTCGTGGGATATAACCCACTTCACCAGATGCATGGAGTGGAAAATACAGTAAGCGGGAATAAATATACAGCACATGAAAAGATGGGAGTCAAATATAACATGTGAGTGTACCTGAATGTCAGGTATTCCTTTTGCTCAGCATTAATTATTTTTTAAAAGTACAGCTTTAATGATGACAACTGAACAACACGTAAAAACAATATTGCAGCGGAATTAAGGAAAAAAAGAGAAAAACAGCACCAGGAAGAAAAGAAGAATTTAAGGACAAATCATGTGATAGAAATGTAGACAATCAAAGTGTGTTTGTGAATATAAACATACCTGTATGCACACACATGGAAAAAGGAAAAAGCAATCTCTGTAAAGTCCATGGTCCAGATGATTGATAGTAATGGGGAATATTTGATATACTGTATATTGGGTTACTCTTAGAGTCCAGTGTAAACTGAGGAATGCCTTTGTTTTTCCATTCTTTCTGATATATACAGTATAAAAGAACATGCTGCTGTAAGTATATATTTGGTTTGAAAGCTCTTTGGGGCAAGAACGTCTTCTTATGTCTTATGGGAAGCACCCAGCACATTTCTAAAGCAGTGTGTAAAGGATTTTTTTGTTGTTTCTGGATTACTTGTTGCTGGTTGCTACAAGTATTTTATTTGTTAATGCATAGCTAATAAAATACTAATGGTTTTAAAAAGTTCTTTTTAATTATTATTATTAGTTTAATATCAACAATATGCTCAGCACTATACAATATGTAAAAACTAGGACAAAGACTGGCTATAACTTGTTTCCTGATCCAAAGCCCACTAAAAATCAAAAGGAGTCCTTCCATTGACTTCAATGGCTGTGAATCATGGCCTTACAGCCCTAAGCCCCGATTCAGCCGAGCACTGCAACACATGCTTAAACGCTTTGTTGAATAAAAGCTGACACACAGAAGACACACCTGGAGAGGGGATAAGTAGGTTGGGATATTTTTGAAAGCGTCATCGTTTAAGTTATAAACTCAATGATTGAGTTCACACCAGCTATTCAAGAGTAGGGGAAATGGGCCATATTCAGTACATTGTAAATATATGATGACTCTTAAACATGCCCCGCTAATCAATCACATTGGACTGTTTTTTAAGAGATTAAAGCAATTCCAACACCACAGTTTTCTGGAACCAAGGATACATGTGAACCCTAAAGTATTTACAGATTTCAACTTTCCTGTCTAAAGTCTGTGTGTATAAGGAGCAGTTTAGATCTGTTGGATTTAAGGCATGTACTACCTGCCCAAGAGTCAGCTAACATATTTTATACATTGCACTTATAAAATGAGCTGAATAAGTGGCAACACAATAATATATGAACAGTATATAGGTAAATGTAATTAATAACAAGAAGTAGTGCAATTAGAATCTTAACCTCTTCAGAGTTCCAATGCTGAGCCAGTGTCTGACAAAACCAAGGATCCAGTGCTGAAAAATGAGCCCACGTCGGTGGACCCCTGCACTTTCATGGATCCTCGTTGATACAGCTGGTCCAAAAAATGTCTAATTTTTAAAATTTTCAACAGAAATTTTTTTTCCACACAAAAAAAAAGTTCCCATTTTTCAACTAGCTCTATTCATTGGCTTTCATAGGGCTGTGGAAGGGCTCAGAGATCTGCTTATGCAGAGTCAGTTGGAGAACTGGGACCCAAAATTCTGGATCTCATCACCGCTGAACCGCAAGGAAGTTAGGATCTGAACCGACCTATAAACATGATACTTTAAAGCCACAGAACCACCTGGAATGTTTTCTTCTTTACATGTAATTTTACTAATATCCCATTTTTGCAATTGTGTAACCAGCACTGATTAATAATGAAATAGAAATTTCTAATTAAATGCACTAGATTTAATCAAAATATTACAGCTGATGTTTTAGACGTTGACTAGAGGCATGTGGACACCCATTCTCCATTCATTCTAATGGGAATTGGGTGCCCAGATATCTTCGATTACTTTGAAAATTTTGGCCTAAATATTTAAACAAGCCAGATAAGAGATCGCTGCCCTTCCCAGCAAAGCAAATAGTTCCTTTTTAAAATATCATGAACTGTGCAGGAAAAAAGAGGAAACACCCAGTGGTAAAATGAGAAGTGCCTCCCAGGCAAAGACAATGCCATCAAAGTAAAGAGGTTAAAAATAAATGTTAGGAAAGCTCTGTGCACAAGCATGAAATGTGGTTGGACATGAGCAAAGAAGTCACACTTGATAATGTAATCACTTTCGTTTTGCATTTACACCCGACACACAGAGCATGAGTCCATGCCTATTGAATCAATAGGAGTCTTCCCATTAAATTTCAATGGACATAGGCTCAGGCTGTCAGGCTACAGCAGTGTGTGAACAGCAGTGCACACCGAAGTGCTGCACTGTAACTCCCTCGTATGGCTGCTCCAGGCATGAACTAAAAGGTTCCTAGTTCACATTAATATAATCCTCTTCCAATTACATTAATGTCAACTAGGAACCTTTTAATTCACACCTGCAATGTTCACATGAGGGAGTTATAGTGCAGCACTTTGGTGTGCATTGCTATTCACACACTCCTGTAGTCTGAGCTGTGGGGCTATGTAGACAGACCTCAGAGTGGCAATTCTTCAACAAAAAAACTTCAAAAAGAGATTCCAACGTGAAGCTACAGAACTGGAATTAATTTGCAAACTAGATACCATCAGATTAGGCCTGAATAAAGACTGGGAATGGTTGGGTCATTACAAAACCTAAACTTAATTTCCTCAATACTAATTTCTCCCTACTGTTACTCACACCTTCTTGTCAACTGTCTGTAATGGGCCACTCTCTTATAGGGTGACCAGACGTCCTGATTTTATCGGGACTGTCCCGATATTTGCTTGTTTGTCCCGCTTCCCGACCAATGTTAGGTCGGGACACTGGACAAACAAGCAAGGCTCCCGCGCACAGGCGGAGCCCGGAAGGGCTCGCCCCCCGCCCCGCCGCCCTGACTCCTCCCTCTCATTCCCCCATTGGATCCCTCCCCAAATCCCCGCCCCCATCCCCGCCCCCTCACTGCCCCATTGGCTCCCTCCCCAAATCCCCGCCTCTTCCCAAGCACGCCATGCCTGGGAGACACAGGGGAGCGTGGGGCCGGGGTGAGTGTGAGTCCGGCCTGGCCCCAAGCAGGCAGGACTCGGGCGCGGTACCTGGAGGGAGAGTAGGGGGGCGGCCCGCGGGGCCAGACAGCGGCTGTTCTCCTCACCTGGGCAGCCGGACTCGGGAGCAGCCGCTGCTGCAGCTCCCACTGCCACGGGGGGAGGAAGCGGCCACGGCGCTCGGCGGCTGCGGCTCTGGCGCCCGGGCCCGAACCCCCCAAGCCCGGGCCTGCTGCGGGGACCCAGCAGCGCGCACGCTGCGCCCAGCCCCTGGCCAGTCGCGTCTGGGCTGCTGCCCAGCTGGTGCTATCCCGCGGGCGGCCCCAGGGCGGAGGCATCGGCAGCCCCGTTCGTTCCCCTGCGGGACCCGAGTGGGATGGGGGGCTGGAGCCTGCTGCCCCCACTCCGGGGCCGCCGCAGGATAGCACCAGCTGGGCAGCCAGCCCAGATGCAACTGGCCAGGGGCTGGGCGCGCACAGCATGCGTGCTGGGTCCCTGCAGCAGGCCTGGGCTCGGGGGGTTCGCGGGTGCCAGAGCCGCAGCCGCCGAGCGCCACATGCTTGGCCATCGGCTGCTTCCTCCCCCCGCGGCAGTGGGAGCTGCAGCAGCGGCTGCTCCCGAGTCCCGCTGCCTGTGGGGAGAACAGCCGCTGCCTGGCCCCGCGGGCCGCCCCCCTACTCTCCCTCCAGGTACCGCGCCCGAGTCCTGCCTGCTCGGGGTCAGGCCAGACTCACACCTACCCCGGCCCCGTGCTCCCCTGCGTCTCCCGGGCCTCCCTCCAGTGCTTGCGGAGGGAGGAGGAATGGTGGTGTGGGGGGGGTTGTTGTTGTTTTTTTTCCTCTTCCCCCCCCGCGTCCCGATATTTGACCTGGATGATCTGGTCACCCTACTCTCTTACCACTTCAAAAGTTATTTCTCCTCCCTTGGTATCCTGCTGTTAGTTGATTTATCTCGTTAGACTGACATAACACTTGGTAAAGCAACCCACATCCTTTCATGTATTTATACCTGCTCCTGTATTTTTCACTTCATACATCCAATGAAGTGGGCTGTAGCCTACGAAAGCTTATGCCCAAATAAATTTGTTAATCTATAAGGTACCACAAGGACTCCTCATTTTTTAACATATTCCCTTAGTTACACTTGTCAGGGACAAATGATACTTCCACCCTTCTATGTCTTCATTTAGCTCTCTGTGAAACAGGAATCTCCCAGGGATTTTATGAAGCTAATTTCATTGAATTTGGTGTACCGTATTTGGAGAGCCTTGGAGGGAAGGTGCTACAAGAGGGCAAGTGCTCTGCTGGATTCAGTTTACAGACGCTCATTTTTACTACTGTGACACTTGGTTGAAATCTCAGAAATGTCTCATACCAGGAGAAGTGGTGCTCTTACCCCCAAAATAACCACATTTGCTTTGCTTGCACAATGTTCACAGCTCTAGCAGTAAAACTGCTGCTGTTATCACCACTTTTTTAACACATCTCCACTATAAAGGTAACCAATAACCAAGAGAGTTTATTTACATTGCACGGTTACGTGCATTTCTGCTCATTCTGTAGTCCGTGCTCCCAGCTCCAATATGTTCTTTATGTATTTAGATAGGGTTACCATACGTCCGGTTTTCCCCGGACATGTCCGGCTTTTTGGTAATCAAACCCCCATCCGGGGGGAATTTCCAAAAAGCCGAACATGTCCGGGAAAAATACTCCCAGCTTTGCCGGCATCCCTGACTTACCTTAGAGCAGGCTCCAGTGACTGCTGCTGCTCCCTGATTCCTCAGCTCTGTAAGAGCCGAGCTGCCCGAGAGCTACCGGCTTCACGGTTTGCTGGGCAGCCCCCAGACCTCCAGACCCTGCGTCCCCGGCCGGGCGCTTCCCCTCCCGGGCTCCAGCTGCGCTGGGGAAGCGCCCGGCTGGGGGCGCAGCAGGTCTGGAGGCTGCCCAGCAAACCGTGACACCAGTAGCGCTCGGGCAGCTGTTTCACATGGCTGGAAGGGAGGAGGGGGAATGTGGGGTGCTCAGGAGAGGGGGCGGAGTTGGGGCGGGGACTTTGGGGAAGGGGCGGAGTTGGGGCGGGGAAGAGGGAGGGGCGGGGCCAAGGCCCCGTGGAGTGTCCTGTTTTTTAAAACCTTAAGTATGGTAACCCTAATTTAGAGCCTTATCCTAAGCCCTCTGAATTCACTTGAAATCTTTTCATTGACTTCAGTGAGCTTTGAATCATGCCTTCAATAACAAGCAACCCTCATGCAAAAAAGTTAGCTCTCTTCAGAACCATCATGATGCTAAGATGGCGTGTGATAATTCAGTTACTTTAAGCTTAAGACCTACCAACTATGACATTAACACAGCAAATTTAAACCAACATGATTCACTAGCACAGATTCTTTCAACTCTGAGGATTAGCCTGGATCAACTCTCACCCCACAGGACCAGGACTAGCCAGCATCCAACCCACTACATACTGCAAATTGGGGTGTGAACAGATGAAGCACTCCGCCAGGATCAGATAAAGTACTTATTGCCTGCCATACATTAAGGGCAGATTTTGGCACTGGCTGTTGCCCTACAACAAGGGCTATAAAAGCTCTACAGCCAGAAGGGGGGGAACACCCCAAGTGCAGGCACTGCATAGGGCTATCCCGAGTGTCCTCATGCTGGAGCTGGTAGGATATGTGAAGGGCCACAGGGCACTTGCTCAGAGCAGGGCTGAGAACAGGAGGGGAGGCCGTGTAATCAGGGCCAGCTCCAGGCACCAGCCGACCAAGCACGTGCTTGGGGCGGCACCTTGGAAGGGGTGCCCAATCTTGGGATGGCGGGGGGAGCTTGGGGCTTTTTGGTTTTTGGTTTGGTGGGGCGGCGCTCGAGGTTTTTGTTTGTTTGTTTTTGTTTCAGCGGCGCGGGCAGTGGGGGAGGCCGGGCTGGCGCGGTGCTCGGGGGGGCGGGGGTTGGTGCGGCGCTCAGCGGGGGGCGGGGGTTTGGGTGGCGTGGCCCGGTGCGGCACTCGAGGAGGCCCGGAGCAGCCCGGCGCTCGGGGGGTGGGGGGGTTTCGGCAGCCCAGCGCGGCGCTGGGAAGGGGTTTCGGTGGCGCAGCACTTGGAGGGGGATGTTACGGTGGGATGGCGCTCTTTTTTTTTTGCCTGGGGCGGCAAAAAAGTTAGAGCCGGCCCTGCCTGTAATATACACCACTATGTGGTGGTGGTGGGGCAGGAGGAGGGAGATGGCAGCTCCTGGTTGCGCTTTACCTTACACCAGGGGCCACATCAGTCTGTGGTAAGGTAAGAACAGATGATTTCAAATGATGGCTTAAAGCCGCTTTTACCTGCTCACCCCCTCCCTTCTCCTCCCTGGAACTGCTTGGACCATCCTGCATTTCTTGGAGGTGCAGCTCAGAATCCTGGCCTAAATATGTAACTCTCCTTCCATGTGAATGTATAATATCGAAATTAGTATTAACCGGGCCAGCTATTTCATGGCTATTAAACCCTTCCCTATACCTTTTGTGATTCGTATTAAGGCACAATGAGCTTGTATTTGACCACTACGTTATTTTTATTTACACTTTACACAGTCGGGCAATCAGAGCCCACTGTAAGCTGCAGCCAGCACTGTATATTCCAGAAATCTACCTTCCAAAATGGAAGATAGCCCTGAGTTTCTGCAGCCGCATCCCCACTACTGTACACAACAGTGGGAGCGACTCCACACATACTATTTCTGATCTATGAAAGCTAAGGACCAGCACTAAGCAGAGTAATGGGGGTGGCCCCTGGTGTAAGGTAAAGTGCAACCGTGAGTCAGGAACATTTGACAAGTTCAGCAATATTGGCAACTGAAAGTGCCTCTTTACAAAATATTACTTATGATGACTTAATTGATGATTTTGTAAAGAAAAAGTGTAGAAAAAAAAGCTATCTGAATAAATATTTTTTTTCAAATTGAATAAGTTTCTTCAGAGGAAGTTAACTTTTATTTTTCCATTCATGCATCATCTATACTTTTTATTTTTACACATTTTTTCGTGTTAGCGTAATGCAAATACAAGCTTTCATCTAGACCAGACGTTCTCAAACTGTGGTCTGAGAACTCCATTCAGGTGGACCAAGGAAAGGTTATGATTTTTTTTAATAAAGCGCTCTTATCCAAAGCACTTTACAATAGTTCGCTAACGGTACAAACAATATTTGGAAAGATCATTAAGTGGTCCGCTGAGACCCTCAGCACTTTTCAAGTGGTCTGTGAAAAAAAAGTTATATTACAAAAACAATCAAGGTACCTCACTTTATTTTCATTTACTTCCTATTACTTACAATATAGGAGGAGAATGAAAAAAAAAAAGAATGAAAAATGGGGGTCGGGAGAGATAAGAGAGAATGTTCTTTTTCTTGGCAGCGCCCCGTCAGGGGGCCCCAAAAATGAAGCTGAGCACAGGACCCCACTAACTCTAAATCCACCACTGTGGGATACGTAGTCCAGTCAGGGTGCCTGGCCTATAGATGACTATGGGAGCACAACACACCCAAACTGCAACTCCCTTGCAGCACCAGCATTGATCTAGTTTTTCAATTTTTTACTGACAAATTGAAATTTTCCAGGGGGTGGGAAAAAACATTTTCCAACTAGCTCTAGCAAGTAAACTATAAATACACACCCTTGCTCATCCCACCACAACTTTGATGTATATTAGTTGATTTGTATTTGGGGTAAGGAAGACAGTAAATGAAGCAATTTAAACAAAAAAAAGGGAAATACTATTGCAACTACATGGACTTTCTTCTTTAATCACCGATATTTGTTCCTGTTTCAAATGTCGTCAGACTCTTATTTTTATGACATTTTCCCAGCCAGGCTTTCTATAATGCTGTGGCAGTAATAGCACTTCTTCATTCTACTGTACTTGTAACTGGGGTGAGAAGCAGCATATTTGAATAATTAGGACCAGGGCACACAGAGAGAAATGTGTGTTTTCAGCATTGCCAATCCCAAGCATTCAAAAATCATGTCTCAGGCCCCAAAACCATGAGATTGTAAACATAATAAATTTGGGATTATGTTCCCAGCTTGCAAACAGAGAAGAGAGATAAAACCAAAAAATACTCTTGCTGGAAGGCCATAACACTAGATTTCTTAAAATCCAGAACCTTAGCACAAGAACCCACAGCCAGGTACACACGAAGCTGGCCGCTCTCTAAAGTGGGGCACAACTCACCCCACCCCTTACTCTAGGCTGTCTGCCTGCAAAATGACTCTTCTAGGTCCAGACATGTCCATACAGATCCCGCTCACCAGCCTGCAAGCAGGACTAGGAAACCACCCCTCTCTTGAAGTGACAACTTGTCATTGTTACACAGTTTTCAATACACCACAGGGTTCTTTTTATTTGCCGTCGGCTGTTGAGCCTTTAGGGTTAATGTTTTCAGGCTTTTACAAGGCAGCGAATCAGAGCTTTTGGGCATCACACGAGGACTCGAGTTTCTCACCTTGGGAGACTTGCTCTGAGCAGGGGCCAATATCCAGTTACTCATGATAACATGGTGGTGTTTTGCACATTTTAAATGCCTACTTTTTACCACATACACAACTGGTGCTGCAGCTTACCACATCCTCTCAACAGCATGTTACCGCTAATGCTACCACTGACTCCTTGCTCAATAACCTCATTGTAATCTGGGAACGGGCAGGGCTGTATGATTTTGGGGTCCCCAGCACAGGTATTCTTAGAAACCTCCATGCTCTCTTTCCCTTAAATGTCCTCATTCTCCCTTCTTCCCTTTCAATATAAATCCCTTCAGTTTCTTTTCTGTCCTCCCTTTCCATCTCTTTTCCTGTGGTTACTGTTTCCCCTATCTACAGCTGGGAAGGGGAAACAGCAGGACTTCTCTCTTCCCTCCCCTCCATCCTCCATTTACATGCAGGAGAATCACAATAGATTGCCTCTTCCCCTCCCTTGACTCATGTGATGGCTGGAAGGTGGTCCAAGGCCTGGTGAACAGGGCTTTTCCCAGAGAGGAGCAGCAGAAAGCATATTGACCTTTACTGTGCCTCAGATTAGGCAAAGCATGTCACTTATTTACTAAAGCCATCCCATGAACCTGTTCTGAGCTCCACCCAGACAGAGCCAGTTGCAGGATCAGGACCTAAGACAGCAGCAGAGCCCTGTCACACTAATTGGGAGTCTCCTTTGAACTGGGCTTTGCCCTTCAGCCACAGATTTTAGGGCCCCAAGAGCCACCTCTGCACCAACCAGCCATGTTGTAAACTGGTGGTTATCGCAAGTCATCCAATGAACCAGGCCCTCCAGAATAGCATGCAGGCAGACCTGGTGAATCCTAATTATTTATGGTCTCTTATTCCTATTTAAATGAAAAAGCAAATGAACAACTAATAAATCCAATACACTCTTAAATTTATACTTTTTACCCAGTGTAAACTGTCCTGATTATTGATGGACTCCTGCAGAGTTTATTTAAAGTGCTCAGTAAATGGTCAATCAATACACTGGTGTAACTGTCAGGATCCCAACAAGCTCAGTCAGGGCCCAGGGTCAGAGCAGGGGCAAACCTGAGGCTGAGAGTAGCCAAGGAGTTTGTATTCAGGTACCAGGCCAGGGTCAATTCCAAGCGTCAGAGTCCGAGTCAAGTTTCAGGGTCTGAGTCAGGAAGTGAAGTCCAAATCAAGCCGAGGGCAAAGCCAGGAATTCAGGAGCAGAAACAGTCATGGAAGCTACAGGAAAGCCACACTGTTGCCTGAACACTTCCTGGAATGCCCCTTGGGTTTATATAGGGCAGGGAGCGAATCAGGTGCCATGAGGCTGCTGTCCATCAAACTCTTGAGGTGGAACTTCCCATGGTCTGTGTCCACAGTGGTCAAGGGAAGTGGAGCACAAGCTGGTTACAACTGTTGCTAGGTATCAGCCTGGAGATGTCAGCTGTCCCTAGCTCTTCAGGCCTGGATTCCAGACCTGTAGGGCCATATAGCAGCTGAATGTTAGAACTTTATAAATATATATGCAGGGTGCCCCAGCTGTGGCACTAGCGGCTGTTGCATCAGTTCTATTGATTTTAAGTAGAAATGAACCTGAGCCATGTGATCAGGATTGAATCAGAATCCAAATGTTCTCCATGTGTGGGTATGGGTGGGATTTAGGGTTTTGATTTGAGTCACATTTAGGCAACAATCTTAATCCAAACTTCCACAGAGTTCTGAGTGCTCTGGGAGTAGATCCAGGGTCTCAATTCGGGCCCATCTCAAATTTTAAGATTACATTTTGCGAAGAAAACAGTCATATTTTTAATAAAAACATGCTTTATTATTTTCTCATTTCCAGTTTTGTTATTTCACATTGCAACATAAAATGCTGGAAGGAGTGATTCATTGAGTAGGACTCTTTCCTTCAAGGCAGTACAGAAGCAATGCCTTGGCAGGGGCACTGTGCTGTTGAAGGTGACATCTTTCAGCGGAGACAAAAATCCAAATCCCTGACCACTTGTGCTTATTAAACAATGTAAGGGCCTTTTCATAAGAGAAGGGGAATTAATGTGTGTGCCCTGTTCAAACCCCAGTTCAAGTAATAGCATTGCATACCTAACATTGCTTCTGTTCTGTTTCAACTGGACATAGTAGTCTTCTTCACTTCTTGTCCTAAAATATCGTGTTCTTATTCATTGACAAAGACATTTCCACCCCAAAAGTGGGTGCATTTCAGCGGCAAAGGAAATCATGTCTCTATTAATGGCCTGGCCAATCCGGTTCAATGGCTTCATTGTTTGCATTTCAGTTTGTTACATTATGAAGCATTTTGGACTGTGAGGAAAGGTAACATAAAATTATAGGTTTTATGATTCACTGGTCTACAATTTTTGAGAAGTCGTCTGCTTCAGAGATAAAATGTGCTATTTATTATGTATTTTGATGTGCTGAATTCAAATATGACAATTAAAACAACTGATTGGCTACTGTTTCTAAGATATTTAAGTTTTTACATTTTATGTCTATGTATATTGTGTAGATAGTAGAGTTTAAATCATAAATTGTAAACCTAGGTCTTTTCATGTGTTTATGGTTGCTTTACATGATAATATTTCACCTGTCCTGTTTATGTAACACTTTAAAAATCAGCAAAAGGGTTATATAAATAAAATTTATTATGAAACAAAAGGCAAAAAACTATTCTGTACATAGTTTAGTCCTATTCAGTGTCTACTCGGCGCTTCTTGGCTTGTCTCTTGTATTCATTAAATGGAGCATCTCTTGTCACTGTCCAGCAATAGTCTGCAAGCATTGATGGGCTCCATTTGCCCTGATAGCGTTTCTCCATTGTTGCAATGTCCTGGTGAAATCACTCGCCGTGCTCGTCGCTCACTGCTCCGCAGTTCGGTGGAAAAAAATCTAGATGAGAGTGCAAAAAATGAACAGGAGTACTTGTGGCACCTTAGGCCTGGTCTACACTAGGCTTTTATGTCGAATTTAGCGCCGTTATATCGAATTAACCCTGCACCCGTCCACACCACGAAGCCATTTAGTTCGACATAGAGCCCTCCTTAAATCGATTTCTGTAATCCTCCACAACGAGAGGAGTAGCGCTAAATTCGAAATGGCCATATCGAATTAGGCTAGGTGTGGATGGAAATCGACGGTAATAGCTCCGGGAGCTATCCCACAGTGCACCACTCTGTTGACGCTCTGGACAGCAGTCCGAGCTCGGATGCTCTGACCAGCCACACCCCGGGAAAATTTGAATTCCTTTTCCTGTCTGGGCAGTTTGAAGCGCAGTTTCTGTTTGGACACCGTGGCGAGCTCAGCAGCAGTGGCAGCAGTGGCAACGATGCAGAGCTCTCCAGCAGAGATGGCCGTGCAATCCAATAGAAAGAGGGCCCCAGCATGGACGGATCGGGAAGTCTTGGATCTCATCGCTGTGTGGGGAGATGAGTCCGTGCTTTCCGAGCTGCGCTCCAAAAGACGGAATGCAAAGATCTATGAGAAGATCTCTAAAGCCATGGCAGAGAGAGGCTACAGCCGGGATGCAACGCAGTGCCGCGTGAAAATCAAGGAGCTGAGACAAGGCTACCAGAAGACCAAAGAGGCAAACGGACGCTCCGGATCCCAGCCTCACACATCCCGTTTCTACGAGGCACTGCATTCCATCCTAGGTGCGGCCGCCACCACTACCCCACCCCTGACCGTGGACTCTGAGGATGGGATATTGTCCGCGGCCGGTTCCTCAGCGGACGGGGAAGAGGAGGAAGGAGATGAGGAGGACGAGGCAGTAGACAGCGCTTACAACGCTGATTTGCCCGACAGCCAGGAGCTCTTCATCACCCTGACAGAGATCCCCTACCAACCCTCCCCAGCCGTTACCCCAGACACAGATTCAGGGGAAGGATCAAGCAGTAAGTGTTTTAAATATCCAAACATTTATTTACAACATAACTGGCATATTTAAAATATTAACAGTAGCTAAAGTGCTTTAAAACATGTAAACATTTATTTGCAACAAAACAGGAAGATTGAAAATATTAACAGTGGGTAAAGTGCTTAAAAACATGTAAACAGGAAAGTCAAACAAAAGGGGAATCAGTGCAAAGTGTATCATGATTACTCCGTCTTTGGGCGCCTCAATATATAGTCCGAACCATTTTAAAAAAATCTCACAATGTCCGCTTCATGATTATAGTGCCCAAAACCCTGCAGTCATTTGTCCCTCCAAGGGCACCTAAGCCAAGAACTGGTCAATGTAACCGGGGATCGAGGCGACATCCTCCGGGGAGAACTCCTCATACACCTCCTGCAGGTGTTTTTCAAGCCTCATCAGCAGGTTCCTGGGCAGGGACAGCTTATTAGGCCCCCCGTGGTAGGACACGTTTCCCTGCCACAACGCCAGCAGGTACTCCGGGATCATGGCCTTGCACAGCAGTGCAGCAAATGGCCCCGGTTTCTGCAGGCTGTCCCGGAGCATCTTCTCCTTCTGGCTCTCCGAGACCTTCAGGAGGGTGATGTCAGGCATGACTCCCTGCTGTGAATTAGGTAGGGGAAAGTTAGTATTGGGACTGCTTGCCCGTCCCTTTACAGAACTGCAACCGCCGGTTTACAGCCACGCGGTTTACAGCCGCGAGGGGCTGGGACAGGGCCAGAGTTCATGCTTGCAGGATTGCTGCCAGCAGAGACTCGCATTGCTTTCTATGTGAAAGGAGGCCAGTGCCACTCTTAAAGTTTTAAGCAGCCACAAGTCTACGGCTTACCATGTTTGCCAGCTAGACAAAGTCCGGTGTCCTGCCCCGCTCCTCAGCTCGCCACAGCAAGACCGCAGGCACTGTAGGCGAGGGCCGAAAATTCGACCTTGTCCTCAGTGCGCGTGTGATAGGTGCTCTGCATGGTCTTGTTCACAGAGAAAGACTATGTTCTCTGTTCACAGATACATTGCTCTGTCTCAGGAATTCACTCCCTTTTTCCAATTCCCACAGCCACATCTGCCCAGAGGCTAGCGCACATTAGGAGGAGGAAGAAGAGGACACGGGAAGACATGTTTGCTGAACTAATGGAATGCTCCCGAGCACAGGCAGCCCAGCAGACACAGTGGAGGGAGAACTTGTCCCAAATGCACCGGGCAAACATTGAACGGGAGGAGAGGTGGCGACAGGAGGACAGGCAGGCTACTCAAACGCTGCTTGGACTAATGAGGGAGCAAACGGACACGCTCCGCCGCCTTGTGGATGTTCTGCAGGACCGGAGGCAGGAGGAGAGAGCCCCGCTGCAGTCTCTCTGTAACTGCCCTGCCCCGCCACCAAGTCCCATACCCCCCTCACCCAAAGTCCAAACACGGAGGGGTGGAAGGGGCCGGGAAAAATTTCACTCCACCCCTGCGGACTGCTCTACCACTAGAAGGCTCTCATTCCCCAAAATTTGAAAAGTCCTTTCCTACCCGCCTCACACAAGACCCCGTCCAAGTTTCACCCCCCCGTTCCATGTGCGGTTGTTAATAAAGAATACGTTTCTGTTCATTTCTGTTTCCATCCTCTTCTTTTGGAGGGGAGTCTGTCTGGAGGGGGGGGAAGGGCCTTGGTCATTGGACAGGACAGTCACCTTTAGCAGGGGGCAGGTGCAGCAGCAGGGCACATATACAGTGCAGTGACTAGTTATCCTGGTCAGTCTGGGAGGTGGTTTTCATGTTCTGTGTGGTGGGGGCGGTGGTGTTGCTCTGTGACTTGGTGGCGGGGGAGGGCAGTTACAGATCTTATGCAGCGGTCCTTACCCTGGATCACAGAGCCGCGCAGCAGGGGATCTGTAACCCTCCTCCCCCTGCAAGACAGTCACATAGCCGACACATACACGCAGTCCCGGCCAGGAGGGCTGGCAGGCTCCGTTGAAACAACCAGTCCACCATCGCGGAGCCTGTCATTCCTGGAGTTTAGAAGCATCATTTGCATCACAACCCTAAACCCGCTCCCCGCCACAGTCTGCGTCCCAGGTTTAAAACATTCCCGTGAAAACAGTAATAAAGACAACGGTGTCCATGAACAAAACAGAACAGATTTTATTTTTTGGGAAGGGGGTGAAGGGGGTATGTAATTGGAGAGGATAGTCGACGGCAACTGGGTAAAGAAACGGGGGCAAGTTCAGCTTCTGTGTCCACAAACTTAAAAGTCAATGGGTACCCTGCTCAGCCTTGAAACTGGCTTTCAAAGCCTCCCGGATGCACAGCGCGTCCCGCTGGGCTCTTCTAATCGCCCGGCTGTCTGGCTGGGCGTAATCAGCAGCCAGGCTATTTGCCTCAACCTCCCACCCCGCCATAAAGGTCTCCCCCTTGCTCTCACACAGATTGTGGAGCACACAGCAAGCTGCAATAACGATGGGGATATTGGTTTCGCTGAGATCACAGCGAGTGAGTAAGCTTCTCCATCTCCCCTTGAGACGGCCAAAAGCACACTCCACTACCATTCTGCACTTGCTCAGCCGGTAGTTGAACAGTTCTTTTTCTGTGTCCAGGGCGCCAGTATAGGGCTTCATGAGCCAGGGCATTAGCGGGTAGGCTGGGTCCCCGAGGATCACTGTAGGCATCTCCACATCCCCAACAGTTATCTTGTGGTCCGGGAAGTAAATACCTTCCTGCAGCCGTCTAAACAGACCAGAGTTCCTGAACACGCGAGCGTCATGAACCTTGCCCGGCCATCCGACGTAGATGTTTGTAAACCGTCCCCGATGGTCCACCAGTGCTTGCAGCACCATTGAAAAGTACCCCTTTCTATTGATGTACTGGCTGGCCTGGTGGCCCGGTCCCAGGATAGGGATGTGAGTCCCATCTATAGCCCCACCGCAGTTTGGGAATCCCATCGCAGCGAAGCCATCTATGATGGCCTGCGCGTTTCCCAGGGTCACTACCTTTGACAGCAGTACCTTGACGATTGCCTTGGCTACTTGCATGACAACAACCCCCACGGTAGATTTGCCCACGCCAAAGTGGTTCGCGACTGACCGGTAGCTGTCCGGCGTTGCAAGCTTCCAGAGGGCTATGGCCACTCGCTTCTGGACAGTCAGGGCTGCTCGCATGCGGGTGTCCTTGCGCTTCAGGGCAGGGGACAGCAACTCACAAAGTTCCAGGAAAGTCCCCTTCCGCATGCGAAAGTTTCGCAGCCACTGGGATTCATCCCAGACCTGAAGCACTATGCGGTCCCACCAGTCCGTGCTTGTTTCCCGGGCCCAGAATCGCCGTTCAACAAAATCCACATGCCCCATTGCAAACGTGATGTCCTCGGCGCTGGGTGTCGTGGTTTCTGACAGCTCTGTGCTACTCTCCGACTTCAGGCCCTCACTCCGCTGCCGTAGCCTCCTCGCCTGATTTCTCTGCATCTGCCTCTGGGAAAGGTGTATGATAAGGTGCGAGGCGTTGAGAACGGCCACAACTGCAGCGATGGTCGCAGCGGGATCCATGATCGCAGTGCTGTGGCGTCCGCGCTGTCACTGATCAAAAAGTGCGCGAACTGATTTCCCGCCGGCGCTTTCAGGGAGGGAGGCAGGGCGGTAGTGACTGACGGATGACGACAGTTACCCAAAAGCACCCTCGCCACAATTTTTTACCCAGAAGCCATTGGGGGCTCGACCCAGAATTCCACTGGGCAGCGGGGACTGCGGGAACTGTGGGATAGCTGCCCACAGTGCACTGCTTCCAATGTCGACGCTTTCCCTGGTAGTGTGGACTGACAAAGTCGAATTACTGTCCTTAGTGTAGACACACACGTTCGACTTTCTAATATCGATTGCACATATTCGATTTAACTAAAATCGAACTACTCTCGTAGTGTAGACATACCCTTAGAGACTAACAAATTTATTAGAGCATAAGCTTTCGTGTGCTACAGCCCACTTCTTCGGATGCACGAAAGCTTATGCTCTAATAAATTTGTTAGTCTCTAAGGTGCCACAAGTACTCCTGTTCTTTTTGCGGATACAGACTAACACGGCTGCTACTCTGAAACCAGTGCAAAAAATGTATCTTTAGTGACATGTTGCAACCAAGGCTTTTGTATGCCTTGAGGAGGGTTTCCACCAACAATCTGTAGTTGTCTGCCTTGTTGTTTCCAAGAAAATGTATTGCCACTAACTGGAAGGCTTTCCATGCCGTCTTTTCCTTGCCACGCAGTGCATGGTCAAATGCATCATCTCGAAGAAGTTCACGAATCTGAGGACCAACAAAGACACCTTCCTTTATCTTAGCTTCACTTAAGCTTGGAAATTTTCCACGGAGGTACTTGAAAGCTGCTTGTGTTTTGTCAATGGCCTTGACAAAGTTCTTCATCAGACCCAGCTTGATGTGTAAGGGTGGTAACAAAATCTTCCTTGATTCAACAAGTGGTGGATGCTGAACACTTTTCCTCCCAGGCTCCAATGACTGTCGGAGTGGCCAATCTTTCTTGATGTAGTGGGAATCTCTTGCACGACTATCCCATTCGCAGAGAAAACAGCAGTACTTTGTGTATCCAGTCTGCAGACCAAGCAAGAGAGCAACAACCTTCAAATCGCCACAAAGCTGCCACTGATGTTGGTCATAGTTTATGCACCTCAAAAGTTGTTTCATGTTGTCATAGGTTTCCTTCACATGGACTGCATGACCAACTGGAATTGATGGCAAAACATTGCCATTATGCAGTAAAACAGCTTTAAGACTCGTCTTCGATGAATCAATGAACAGTCTCCACTCATCTGGATCGTGAACGATGTTGAGGGCTGCCATCACACCATCGATGTTGTTGCAGGCTACAAGATCACCTTCCATGAAGAAGAATGGGACAAGATCCTTTTGACGGTCACGGAACATGGAAACCCTAACACCACCTGCCAGGAGATTCCACTGCTGTAGTCTGGAGCCCAACAGCTCTGCCTTACTCTTGGGTAGTTCCAAATCCCTGACAAGGTCATACAGTTCACCTTGTGTTATGAGGTGTGGTTCAGAGGAGGAGGAGGATGGGAGAAAATGTGGGTCCTGTGACATTGATGGTTCAGGACCAGAAGTTTTATCCTCTTCCTCTTCCTCATCTGACTCAAGTGAGAATGATTCTGGTGCATCAGGAACCGGCAGTCCTTCTCCGTGGGGTACTGGGTGTATAGCTGATGGAATGTTTGGATAATGCACAGTCCACTTTTTCTTCTTTGACACACCTTTCCCAACTGGAGGCACCATGCAGAAGTAACAATTGCTGGTATGATCTGTTGGCTCTCTCCAAATCATTGGCACTGCAAAAGGCATAGATTTCCTTTTCCTGTTCAACCACTGGCGAAGATTTGTTGCACAAGTGTTGCAGCATATGTGTGGGGCCCACCTCTTGTCCTGATCTCCAATTTTGCAGCCAAAATAAAGGTGATAGGTTTTCTTAACCATAGTGGTTATACTGCGCTTTTGTGATGCAAAAGTCACTTCACCACAAACATAGCAGAAGTTATCTGCACTGTTCACACAAGTACGAGGTATCTCTGCTCACTTTGGCTAAACAGAAATGTGTCCCTTTGCAAAATCAAACACTGACAAATAAGAGAGCACGACACTGTATGATTTCTAGAGCTGATATAGGGCAATTTGTTCAGCAGAGTGATGTAAGCTTCGTTATGATTTCATCATCCATGACTTCTAGGAATAACATGATGCAATTCATATCATGTATGACGCAATACCAGCTTCAGATTGCATCATTCATTGTTTTGCCTAAAAAGCAAGTACTGTCCAAACCCAGTCATAGATTTATTCATAGATCCAGTCAAAGATGTATTTTAGTCATTTCTGGTTTAAATTGAGATCCCTTCCCTTTATAACTCACTTATCCTCCGCCATTCCCAAGTCAAGGGTCGTATATACTGACCCAATAGCATATCTTGAAAACTAGAGCCAATCAACAATTTTAAGCATCATTTTCGTTCTCAGTGACCCAGAATTAGTAAAGTTTGACTACATTTATTTCAGAAGCATTTTGGCTGTAGAGCAGTGTTATTTTCTGGAGTTCAAGATTAAAAACAAGAGCAAGTTTAAATTACTTAAGGACAAATTCTGACACTGGTCACATCTACACAACTCCCCTTGACTTCAGCCCATAGTTATTATTAAGTTCCTAATACTGCCAATGAGGGTTTGGGGTTTTTAAAAATAGACACACCCAAGCCTAGATGACTTGTATCTTGCAGACTAAGCGTTGACACATTTTGCAAAGTGAGAAAAGTGTTCTCACCAGCTGCATCCGTATTTGTTTGCGTGTTTGAAATTTGATCTTGCACATTCCAAAACCGTGTGTCACTTAACTGCTGTCTCAACATGCCTGTCATTAAATGGGTCTAGCAATACTTACCCACTTGATAGACGTGTTTTGGGGCTTGCTTAATTAATGTCTGCGAAGTGCTTAGAGACCTTTAGGCAAACAATGCTACAGAAATGCAAAGATTTCTACTATTCTATTCTGTTTTAGATAGAGTCTTATACCACCTTCAGTGTAGTACTTGAGCACCTTCCAGTGGTGCATTAAGTGACATGACTAATATCTGTCTCATGTGGATCATTCTCGCAGTGGTAGAATTGTGTGCAGTGTAGTGTTTTTGCTGTTGGGGGTGGGGGCTGTTTGTTTAAAATATGTGCACGCTGCTCTGTGTTTGTATTAGATAAGGCAGGTCGAAGACATGTACCTGGCACTTGGAATGACAGTGAGGTTCATTCCACACCAGCCCCCCAAAAAAGCTCCGTCTCCTCAGAGATGAGCTTTACCCTTATGGTAGGAAGTGCCACTGTGACTAAGGAGAGAAGTAGTCAAGCATGGTCCTTAACCCAGAGCTTTAGGTGATCTTCTAGATATGCTGGGCGTAAGCCACTGAGCACCTTGAAGATAAGGACCAAGACGTTGAACTTGACTCAATATTGTATGAGAAGACAGTGTAGAGAAAAGAGGCCAGATGTGATATGCACACTATAGCCAGTGCTGTTGAGGAGATGTGCTGATGACTTCATTCCCAGGAATATTGCATTGCTGTAGTCTAAGGGGAGTTGACAAAGGCACATATAGCCAAGGCCAGGTCATAGTTCCCCAGGATCAGAGGAAATCTCCTCACCAATTGGAAATGATAAAAAGCATTACTCATGGATGCCACTACGTGAGACATGAATGTCAGCAAGGAATCCAAGAGCACTCCTAAAGTACAGGCTGAATTGTGGGTGCATGCCTTCACCAAAGGAGGCTGCACGGTGTCTGTAAACTCTTCAAAATGCTTTCTTTTGCCCATTGTAGGCCTGGCTTGGCATGAGTATTAAACACAGGGAGGCCTTGTTTCTTGGAAGACAGGATTAGGGAGGTAGCTAGAGCAGCAGCCTGAAAACAGAATGTTTGTGCTAGGATTAGTAATTGGTCAGTGAGCTAAAAGACAGACTGTCTGTGCTAGCTAAGATAGGAGGGGGAGCACCCAGGGAACCGTTTACTAAGAACAAGATAACAGACAAGAGAGGTTGGGAGTGTAAAAACGAGGTAAACTTGACCATGGACAGTGCGTGGACAGAGCATGCTATACAGGAATGGATTCCTGCAAAGTAACCAAGCCAATCCCAAAACATGATGCAAGGTCTGTGGGGAGAACAGGCTGTACAGGCACAGCTCCAATCCAGCCACAGAAATGTTGATATCTATGAGCAGGTTGCTTGGGGCACAGAGGAGAAGGGCTACAAGAGGGACCTGCAGCAGCGCCATGTGAAAGCCAAGAAGCTGTAGCAGTGCATACCAGAAGGTAATAGAGGCTAACAATTGCTCTGGTGTGGACCTGCCACTTTTACAAAGAGCTGCATGTCATCCTGAGACAAGACCCCACCCCCAAGAACCCCGAGGATACTTCGGAGGAGCCTGTGTCAGTGGCTCCCTGCCATGAACAGCAAGGAGGAGTTAGTGGACGAGGAAGAGGAGGAGTATGGGGGACAGATGAACAGGACACAGTTTGACTCCAGCTCAGCGAGCCAGGACATGTTTTGACTCCAGCGCGTCTCTACAGTCCAGTAGGAGTGAGTCTGCTGCAGGAGAAGCAACCTCTGGCAAGTACGCAGTTTGTTTTGAAATTACTGGGATGGAACGCCCTAGGTAGAAGAACACATCTGTTGATTTACACTTTTTTACTTATGCAAGAAGAGTCAGAGTTAGGCAGAGGAACACTCTGTATATGTGCACCAGGATGTTCCGTGAATCCCCCATAGATATCATGATGTAAGTTTCCTGGAGGTAGCCTGCAATTCTCTGCCGAAGGTTTCTGGGGAGGGCTGCCTTATTTCTTCCATCGCAGTAGGACACTTTCCCAAGCCACTCATTGATTACTTCAGCAGGAACCATTGCAGCATACACAGGCTAGTAGCATATGGTCCTGGGCAGCATCCTGACACCTGAAGGAGCTGTTCCCTTTCAGCCTCCGTTACCTTCAGGAGTGAGATATCAGCTAAAATCACCACCATCTGCGAAAAATGGTTCCTGTATTCAGTTCAATTGCCCTATACACATGTACTCATGAGCTATCCCCCCTCATATCCCCAATCCCCACAATGTCCAGAGCCATACTCACCATGACTGGTGCTGTATAAATCCCAAGGAGAGGTGAGACTGTAGCGCTTACACCTTGCGTGGATGAAGGGGAGTGAGTTCAGTATCTTAAGTTTTGATTTATCTTATGACTACACTGACAATGGTATCTCTGTATTGTATCTTCAGCAGTTGAAGATGTGGCCTTGAGGGTCTCTCCATCCACACCAGTGGAATGGCTGAGCCAGATAAGGAGGAGGAAGAGGATTTGGGATGACGTGGTCCAAGAGAGCCTGCAAGGCTCTGCTGCTTCAGGTAACAAGCACAGGGCTTGGAGGATCACCGTCACAGACAGCATGGCCATATCACAAGATATGGTAGCTGGTGCTAACATCTTTCACAAACAATATTAATAGATGCATTGGAGATATCAGCTCAAATCACCACCATCTGTGAAAAATGGTGCCTGTATTCAGTTCAATTGCCCTGTATGGTAGCTGGTGCTAACATCAATCACAAACAATATTAATAGATGCATTGGCAATGTTATATTACTACATACACAGCATTCACCACTGGGTTCATACAGGGCTGCAAAAGAGCAAGGATAGGCAGAGCACACTATATCAACACACACTACACTTGCTCTCTATTAAAATGGTCTTTCAAAGCCTCCCTGAGCCATATACCTCCACATTGAGCTCTTCTTATAGTCCTGGTAACTGGCAACTCAAAATCAGCAGGCAGCTGCTCCACCTCTGCTCTCCACCTCAGCAGAAACTTTCCCCCTTTACTTCACAGATATTATGCAGGACATAGCAGACAGCTAAGCATTTGGATATTTTTTTCAATGAGGTCCAATCTCATGAGTAGACAGCACAGCGAGCCTTCAAACGACCAAAGGCACATTCAACTGTCATTCTGTATGTCCTCAGCATCTAGTTGAACTGCTCCTTGGTGCTGTTGAGGTGGCCGGTGTACAGCTTCATGAGCCTTGCGAGCAAGGGGTAGGCTGGGTCTCCCAGGATCACTATTGGCATTTCAACATCACCAATGGTAATATACCATCTGTTACCTGCACACTCGGAGGCATCCCACTTTTACCCTTCTGTGTGCTCAAGGTGTAACCCGGTTAATTTAGGCACCCCGACCCTTTCCCAATTCCCAGGGTTCAGGGACACCCATACTCAGTGTGATGTCGCACTCTATATGATTTTATGAAAATATGCTAATGAGTGTGAATATAATGTAACTGGAATATGCTTCATGCAAAAGGTCTCTTGTAAGGTATCATTACAAAGCTGATAATCTACTGAGTGTGATCATCCTATTTGTATGAATGTATCATTCTTGCACCTGAAACTAGAAATATGAAATATAACTCTGAGGGCCTATTGTAATTATGCAAAATGTGGGCCATTAATGGTGGTTTGGAATCTTGATGGCTCCC
Source organism: Terrapene triunguis (assembly GCF_002925995.2). Lineage (NCBI taxonomy): Eukaryota > Metazoa > Chordata > Testudines > Emydidae > Terrapene > Terrapene triunguis. The sequence continues at coordinate 4,351,484 of NW_020698372.1, forward strand.
ATTAACCAGGACAATTGACTGTAGATGGCTCTGTTTTACCTGTAAGTCTTCCTGTATAACTGTGTGCTGGCAAGTGGGTAATGAAGTCTTACAGTGACATGTGATCATGTCACCTGAACTGGAATCCATCTTTAACATGGTGTTTTTCCATTTAGAAGGAGGGGTGGGAACCCAGAGAGTGACAAGAATTCCCGCCTTATGCAAAAGATATATAAGTGGGTGGAATAGAACAAAGGGGGCGGCCATCATGATAAATCCTCTAGCTATCACCTGAGCTGGAACAAGGGCTGTACCAGGGGAAAGGATTGTGCCCAGACTAGGAAGGCATCCAGTCTGTGCAAAAAAACTTATTGAAACATCTCTGAGGGTGAGATTTTATCTGTATTCAGTTTTATTACTGTACTAGGCTTAGACTTGCGTGTTTTATTTTATTTTGCTTGGTAATTCACTTTGTTCTGTCTGTTACTATTTGGAAACACTTAAATCCTGATTTTTGTATTTAATAAAATCACTTTTTACTTATTAATTAACCCAGAGTATGTATTAATACCTGGGGGGGAGTGGGGGCAAACAGCTGTGCATATCTCTCTATCAGTGTTATAGAGGGCGAACAATTTATGAGTTTACCCTGTATAAGCTTTATACAGGGTAAAACAGATTTATTTGGGGTTTGGACCCCATTGGGAGTTGGGCATTTGAGTGTTAAAGACAGGAACACTTCTTAAGCTGTTTTCAGTTAAGTCTACAGCTTTGGGACACGTGGTTCAGAACCTGGGTCTGTGTTGGAGCAGACTGGTGTGTCTGGCTCAACAAGACAGGGTGATGGAGTCCCAGGCTGGCAGGGAAAGCAAGGGCAGTAGTAGTCTTGGCACATCAGCTGGCAGCCCCCAGGGGGTTTCTGTGATCCAACCCGTCACACCCAGTTTCTAGGGCTCAGGGTGTAACCTGGTAAATTTAAGTACCCACCCTTATCCAGTTCCTTGGGCTCAGGTCATAATCTTCTGTGGGTTTGTGGGGCCTTTTTACCAGTGAAAGAGCCTTACACCGTAATATCCTTTACCTCTATCTATTAACAGTCACCAAAACAGAATACACACACTAAATATACAATGCTCCCCACTCCCAATAAGGCAGATGAACTTTTCCTGGTGGCCAGTCAGGATCAGGTCATCCGTGGTTCCTCCAACTTCTGCACAATATGGTTGGCAAGGTGTTAAGGTCTGGTAGTTCTGATCTTGTGTCCTGGAATTAGGTTTCAAAGAACTTCCTTTTGTACCCCAGGTTATTTAGTCAAACTTGAGTCCTGCTTAGCTGTACCTTAACCAATCGTTTTAAACTAAAGTGCTATAAAACAGTATTTTTCACCAATCCTAGCCCATCACAAAACAATTCTTTAACCAGTCATACCCCACCACCTTGGTTGATTTAAATCTTGCGAAATTAATTATGCAACAGTCAGAAAACCAGACAGAGACCATACAGAGAAACAGTAGAGAAGTGGGGACCATAACAGCAAAACAATAAAAATATAGATTTCACAATCACAATGGTTGATAAGAGGTTTCTTGCCAGACAGAATGCTATCAAACAAAGTTTTCTTTAAAGATCTTAAGCTCTGTTTCTTTATCTGGCGATGGCGTATACTATTAGGACAGGATCGCCTTCTTAACAGTCTGATAGTACATTGTTTCAATGTAATTGAGATGGAATGTGAGGATGTGACTTTCTCCTTCTTAGCTCATGGCTACTGCTGCCCTAATGTGGCTGCTGCTGTTTACTAAAGAAAAAGGCCTCAGACCCCACAGTCAGGAAAGAAAGTCCTTGCTTGTGGCTTTCTGAACAGTCACGTGTTCATAAAGTTGCACGCATCACGCATCTTCCCTAACCAGCCCATACTGAGGTCAGTAAAGCATCCCTGATGATCCACCAGCACCTGCATTATCATAGAAAATGGTACACTTCTACCCCAATATAACATGACCCGATATAACACCAATTTGGATATAACGCGGTAAAGCAGTGCTCCGGGGGGGCGGGGCTGTGCACTCCGGCAGATCAAAGCAAGTTCGATATAATGCAGTTTCATCTATAACGCGGTAAGATTTTTTGGCTCCCGAGGACAGCGTTATATTGGGGTTGAGGTGTATCTGGCTGCTAATCTGGCTCTCCCATAGAAAAGTAGCCCTTTCTGTTGATGTACTCTGTGCCAAAATGAGGATGTGCATGCCATCTATTGCCCCACTGCAGTTTGGGAACTCCATGTTGCTGAAAAACCATCCACTATGTCCTGCGTATCAGGATTCAATTAATGGCCCTAAACACTTGCATCACAACAGCCCATGTGGTGAATTTTACAAATCCAAATTGATTCCTGACTGATCAGTAGCAATCTGGCATTGAAAGTTTCCACAGTGCAATCACCATTCACTTCTCTATTGTCAGGGCAGATCTCGCTTTGGTGTCGCTGCACTGGAAGGGTTGGGGCGATTTTGACACTCATGTCCAGGAATGCGGCCTTGTGCATCCGAAAGTTCTGCAGCCACTGCTCATCATCCCACACCTGTATGACAATGCAGTCCCATCAGTCAGTGCTTGTTTCTCAGGCCCAGAACCGTTAATCCACCATCTGAAGCTGCTTGTGAATACCACCAACAACCCTGAATTGTTTCTATGTCCTACCGCAATCTAGCCTCTAAGGAATCAATATGTTTCCCGCGGCTCCTCTTGCAGGTCTGTAAATATTGCAGGATCGGGGGGCCCATGCTCGCAACACTCATGACAATAGTGTAGAGCTGTGCAGGCTCCATGCTTCTGTCGGAGATGACAAACAGTGAGGAGAGACACATGGGTGTGTGGGATTTTGAAAGAAGAATGAAATATTATGTGGTGCAGATGCAATTATAGGATGAAGAACACTGCATTATGGGAAGTTGAACCCATGCTTCCAGTCATCCCTGTGCTACTTGTTTCAGCCCCATGAGGTCTTGCAAAAACTTCCCAAAACACCCTGCTCTGGATGGGAGCAAGCTGCACAGTGGGATAGCTACCCATGGTGCACTGCACTCTACACTGACACAAGCTCTCCTGGTGAGGACATGCACCACCAACACAAGAAGTGTAGTGTGGACATGCACAAGTGATGTAATAACTGTGGCAGCTGAATGTCAACGTAACTTAGGTTGACATAATTTTGTAATGCAGATATTGCCTGAGTTTGGGCTGACCAAGGATTAGAGTAGTCAGGTGTGGCAGCCTTCTGCCAGGAAACACATCAGAGCTCCACTCCACCAGACTGAACCTCATAGCCGAGCCCCTGGAAACACATGGGAGCCGAGGGTGACAACTCACTGTGGCCAGCAGAAGAGACTCCAGAGATGGAACAGAGGAGGGACCCCAAGTCCAAATCGAGATGATGTTTGAATGACTGGAGCAAAGGTAGGAAGTGACCCAGGCAGCACACTTAGGGTTATCAGGTCCTGAGCAAGGGCCACTGTTTCGAAGGGCCCTGGGTTGGAACCTGGTGGAATAGGGTGAGCCCGGGGTTCCTCTACCTTCCCCCCTCACCCACTACCCAGAACTGCAACTGCCAGGGAAATTGACCTTTGGACTCTCGCTATTACACGCCAGAGTATATCCATTAGGTGGTAATGGCCAGCCCGGAGAACACAGCCAACTCCCCGACACATGATGGAGAACATGGGTGTGACCATGGGCAGTGCATATAATAGGCTGGGGAAGGTTGTGCCTCTCCAAACAGCCCTGCATGGCCCCATCCATGCTCCTCCCTGAGGTCCCTTCCTGCTGCTAGTTGGCCCCAGCCCAGGCAGACTGCTCCTCTTCCAGGAAGCCGGCTGGGGCTGGGACTAGGGGGACTGGGACTTGGGGTGGCTGGGGCAGCCCAGCACTCCAGGGCTAGGGGGAAGGAGGGCCACCTGCCGGGTGCTCCAGGGTTTGGGGGCAGGGCTGTGCACCGCTCACCCACCCGGTGCTCTGGGGTTTGTGGGCGGGGGGAGGGGGGGCTATGTGCTGCCCGTCAGGTGCTCTGGGGCTGGAGGCACTCAGGTGACCTGGGGCTGGAGGAGAGGGGGGAGAGCTGGTGGTCGTGGGGTGGGGGGTGGTGGCCGGGGAGAGGGGGAACCTCTGGGCTTCGGGGGACATGGGGGAAGGGGAGGGGCCTCAGGCAGAAGGGGTGGGCCAGGCTGGGGACTAGCCTCCCCGAGCTAGTGATTCACCCACCACCCATGAGTGTGATGGGTGCACTCACCTCTTTTGAGCGCCTCCTGTCAGCTGGGTGCAAACCTGCACTCTCTGCTCACATGCCCCCTGTTGGCTGTTGCTCTCATCAGGTAGGACTTCAGTGGCTCAACCTCTGGCTGAGTCATACACAGTCTAAAATGGATGAACCCCTTCCAGGGTAACAAAGGTCCAACAAGGACTAGCACCATGCCCTCGTTGGTGTCTGCAGTTGTGTTTCTGGGCTTAGTTCTCAGCCACTTCTGGGCTAGCTTTAAGTCTGTCACTGCCCTGTTTTTAAGCACTGCCCCCAGGGCTTTCTCCCTGGAGGCTCTTCGTCCTCGGTGGTTCTCTGGTATCAAGTTTACATTCTTGGGCTTTTAGTACTGAGTCTTATCCCCTTCTTGGGGCTTAGGTCACTTCCACAGTGGCCAGTGGGGGAACATGGACCTGCCCACTACTCCAGGTCCTGACCCAGGAACCCTACAAAGAGCAGCGCCATGCTGCTTCCCTTAAGTCCAATGCTGCTATTCCCTGGGCCACTTCCCACATAGGCCTTTCCCTTTACCCGTACTTCAGGGTTCTCTGTCTGTCTCCTGCTTGAGCCAGGTCTCTCTCAGGCCTCTTTACGGTGGAATTTTGCAGCCTTCCAGTCCTTCTTCCACCTTCTGGTCCCAGCCAGCAACTGACCTACTCAGCCCCTGCAGCTCCTTTTATCTGAGCCTGGTGGGTTCTGATTGGCTGCTTCCCTGGTTTGGTACAGTATATACTCCAGCTACAAGAATGACTCAAGATGCTTGGATGGTTTACTAGGGAGAACCTACTGAAACCCCAACAAACCCAAGAACACCTATACAATCAGGGGACCCAACTGTGGCCATTTGAACCAGGTGACCAGGTATTACTGTTACTCCCATCCTTGGAATCAAAGCTCCTGGCCCAGTGGCAAGGACCATTTGAAGTGATCCAAAGGGTAGGGCTCATGAACTATGAAATCCTCCTGCCAGGGCAACAGAAGGAGATGTGGATTTATCACATCAACCTCCTGAAGACCTGGAAAGCCCAGGAAGGTTTGTTGATAACCCCATACCATACTGGAACAGGGACATCAAGCATGGGCCCTACCAGACACAACCTCCTTACTAGTGAGGCTGGAACTCAGCCCAAAACAACAAGCCCAACTGAGTCCTCTGTACCAGGCCTTCCCTGTGGTATTCTCAACACAACCAGGAAGGACGAGCCTGACTCACCATTAGATCTTCACCACTCTGGGACAGAAGGTATGAGACCACTATCGTCCCTTGCCAAAGAAAATGTGGGGAGCAGTCCACGGGTAATGTGAGGCAATGCTAGCCCTGGGGGTCCTCGAAGAATCCCAGAGCAAATGGAGGAGCTCATCCTAGTACCAAAACCAGACAGCTTAACAAAGTTTTGCATTGAGTTCAGGAAAGTTAAAGCTATATTTTGCTTTGATTCCTACCCTATGCCCCAGGTAGATGAACTGTTAGACAGGATGGGCTATGCCAAATATATATCCGCCCTGGATCTGATGAAAGGGTACCAGCAAATCCCCCTGATATGGGTATCCAGAGAGATACAGGCACTACCAGTTCATGACCATGCCATTCAGCCTGCATGAAGCAGCTGCCACCTTCCAGAACCTAACAGATCAACTGCTATGACCCCATGGCCAGTATGCAGCCGCATATATTGATTACATAGTTGTTTACAGTGCCAGTTGAGAGCCCTCAAGGAGGCAAGACTAACAGTGAACCCAGCCAAATGCTGCTTGGGACCAGGGCTGGCTCCAGGCACCAGCTTGGCAAACAGGTGCTTGGGGCGGCCGCTCGGGAGAGGGGCGGCACCTCCAGCTATTCGGCGGCAATTCGGTGGACGGTCCCTCACTCCCACTCGGAGCGAAGGACCTTCCGCCGAATTGCCGCCGCAGATCGCGATCGCAGCTTTTTTTATTTTTCTTTTGGCTGCTTGGGGCGGCCAAAACCCTGGAGCCGGCCCTGCTTGGGACAAAGAGAGATAATGTACATTGGGTGCACTGTTGGGTGGGGACAACTACGTCCCGTCATGGACCAACTGCAAGCGTTGAGTGACTGCCCAGCCCCCAGCATTTTCTTGGACTGGCAGGCTATTTTAGGCATTTCGTACCCGATTTCACCACGATAGCCATCCCCTTCTCAGACCTCATAAAAGGTACTAGACCACAGAAGGTGCAAAGGATGGAAAACTGCAAAAGAGCCTTCCAGACCTTGAAGGACTGATTAAGTCGGGGGCCCATTCTCTTCCATCCTGATTTTACAAAGCAGTTGCTCCTCCAGATGGATGCCTCAAGGGTGGGCCTCAGGACCGTATTGTCCCAGGAGGTAAACAGCGAGAAACACCCAGTGCTGCACCTGAACAGGAAGCTGTTCCCTCTGGAAACCAAGTACTCAACAGTCAAAAAGGAGGCTCTAGCAATGAAGTGGGCAGTGGAGGCCCTGCACTACTACCTTCTAGGAAACCCCTTCCAGCTCATTACAGAAATTGCCCCCCTTCACTGGCTCAATTCAATGAAAGACACCAATGCTCAGATCATGAGACGGTATCTCTCCCTCTAGCCATACAGCTTTCAAGTATTCCACCACCCAGGGAAGGTGCAGACTGACACCAATTTGTTCTTATGAACAGGAGGGGAAGAGCAGGGAGAAGGACCACCACTGGGTCCTAAACTTAGTCGGAGGCTGTGTGACGGGGTGTACCAACCCCACACTGGTGAGGCAAGGGTTAAAGAGCTACTCTGGGCCCAAGAGGCCATACCTGCTTGCCTCTGCTGAGTATGCTCCCTGTGGAGGGAGCATTTAAAAGGAAGCGATTCAGCTCTGTCTGGGCTGAGTGAGGATGAGAGCAGTTGGGTGACCGTGCAGCAGCCTCCTGCCGGGAAGCCATCAGAGCTCCACACCACTGGGACCAAGCCTCATAGCTGACTGGCTGGAATCTTGTAGACAGTGGGAGCTGAGGGTGATAACTCACTGTGGTCAATGGAAGAGAATCCCGAGATGAATCAGAGGGGAGACCCCAAGTCCAACATCAGAATGACTGGAACAAAGATAGGAAGTGACTCAGTGAATGCAGCTAGGGGCATCAGGCTTGGAGCCCTGTGCAAGGGCTACTCTTTCTAAGGGCGGTGGGGCAGAACCTCATAGAGTACAGTGGGTCTGGGTTCCCCAATCCTCCCCCCCTCACCAGTGGGCGACACTACCCTGAACTATTGCCACTAGGCAAAAAGGCCTTTGGACTCTCGCCAGTGGGTAACACTATCCTGATCTATAGCTGCTGGGCAAAGCTGCCTTTGGGCTCTCACCAGTGGGCGACACTACCCCAAAGTGTAACTTTCAGGGAAATCGACCCTTGGATTCTCACCATTAGTTGTTACACCCCCCCAGAGTATCGCCACTAGGCAATACTGCTGGCCCAGAGCACATAGTCAACTTCACAACAGGGTACCACAACACCCAACAGAATCACTTCTGTCTTGCTTGGGTTTAGCTTCCGCCAGCTGTTCTTCATCTATAAACCAATCTTGTCCAAACACTGGGCCAACTTGGCCACAGTGGTATGGTTGTATGTGATGAAGGATAAATAGAACTGTGCATCATCTGCATATTATTGGCACTTGAGTCGCTGTTGTTTGATCAGATCACCTAGTGGCTGCAGCATGAAGCTGTTGAATCGAACTGGAGAAAGAATTGATCCTTGTGGGACTGAACAAGCGAGCGGTCTAGTGGTGATGTATCTTCCCGTCACTACTCCTTGGATGTGCGCCCCTCCAGGAAGGATTTGAACCATTTCAGCGCATCACCCAGAACCCTTGTCACTTCTCTCAGGCAAGACAGCAGTGTCACATGGTTGATTGTATTGGATGCTGCAGAGGTATCCAGGAGGAGGAGAATGAATGGTGGGCAGACACCCATCGACCACAGGAGACCAACATCACAAAAGCTGTTTTTATCATCCTGGATAATAACTTCCAATACATGAACCTGTAGTCACAGCCTTTGATTAGCTTCTCTATGAGCTTGCTCAAGAACGGAAGGTTTGACACTGGGCAGTGGTTGACTAGAACCAAAGTATCCAGGGTGGGTTTTTTCAGTGTTCCTCAGCCTATTGCATATTCCAGAGAAGGAATCTTCCCCTCCTTCATCCCAGGGTAGGATTTTGGAGACAAGAAATAGATGAGAAAACTACTGGGTGGTCCTTGGTATGTATCTTCTTTACACACATAGGGATGGATCCTACCAGGTGCTGAGAATTCTCAACTTGTTCCCATTAAAGTCAGTGGGAGCTGAGGGTATTCAGGACCTTCTCAGCGCCTTGCTCATTCATAACCATATTCTGCAGGAATATTACTCCTCTTCTTGGGGAACTTGAGGCGCAGCTACATCAAAGACTTACCCGCCACGAGCCCTAAGGGAACTATGCTCTACAAGGACAAAGCAGCTGGACAGACCCAAATCAAAGCTGCCAGGTGCTAGTGGTGCTTGGGGGGGAGGAGGGAGAGAAATATTCTCAGCAGCAAGTCTCCAGCTGTGGAACCCTTTGCCAGAGTCCAGAACAGTCAGAATTCAGATCCAGGTGTAAGATCGAGCCTTCCCCCAAGAAGAATATTAAGGAGAAAGATTTAACCAGCAAACAAAAAACATTGGGGGAGGGGGGGATTTTCCAAGTGCTCATAATGGACCTAACTCTGCTCCCACTGGAAACACTGGTAAAACTACCATCAACCTCACTGGGAGCAGCATTCAACCAACGAGGAGTGCTTTGGAAAATCCCACCCTTCCCTAGATAATATGGACATGGACGACACAACATCCTGCTGCAGAGAGACAGACGAAAGCACCTTTATGATTTGAGATCTACGTTTTGCTTTGTCATTTAGATAATTAAAATCTAAAGAATTCTTTTAAACTAATTTATATTTCATTGTTTTTTCACTTTGTTTACTTTTTGCATTTCTCTCTGCTTCAGTGCTGAAATAAACTAGTCAGTTTCACTTTTGTTCCTAAACAGCTTCATACTTTGAGTCTCATGCAAATACAATGTTTGGGTTGCAGTCAGTATACTGTGGAAGGTTTATATACAGGCAAACAGAAAACTGCCTTCCCAGACCTTTTTTTAAAGATCTTTTTTCCTTAAGACATTTCCATTAGTATTGGATTTTGTAATTTTAATGGGATCTAAATTTAGAGCATAAGCACTTGCAGCATTGCCAACGCCAAGCATGAAAATCATTAGTTAAAACCTCCAAAATCATGAGATTTAAAAAAATAATAAATGTTGGGGTTATTTTATTTGCCCTCTGGTTATTGAACCTTTAGTGTTCATGATATCAAGCTTTTCTCTATAAGCATGACAGTTAGAAACTTACTTTTTTATTTTTAGTAAAATATGAGATTCTCGTGTAATCACCTGACTCCAGGAGCTGGGATTTTAAGAAAGATAGTTGGCAACAGTGGGGCGGACCTAGCTCCCACTCAAGTCCATCAATTTCAATGGGAGTAGGAACAGGCAATGAACAAACAGCTTCATTCAGCCTCAAACTAATATATAAACTTACAGGAAACTGATGTATGTGTACTTATTGTTGTTCTGTATACAGCTTCATGCTAATATTTTAGGTTTTAAAAGTTAGTTACATTGGAATACATTGGAATACATTGGGCCAAATTTAAATGTAAGGCAAGCAGGTCAAACAATGTATTCACTTCATTATGTCTGAATTTGGCCCATACGTTTTCCATTTCTTGCTCTAAAGTAAGAATAAGTAGTAGCACCTGTTTCCTCTCGCTTACACTGGTTTTACACCACTGTATTTCACTGACTTCAATGGAGTTGCTTGTGATTCACTGTTCACACCAGGACAAGAGACAAATCAGATTATCATAATTTCCAAACGAGACAAAAAGAAATTTCACTCTGCAGTTCTATCAGGAGCCACTAGGTGGCACCATTTAACACTAATCAGGCAATATATTAATTCAAGGTGATGGTGCACTCTCTCTCTTTCTGGTAAAGAAAAAAGATGACTGATGTGCATGTTTAGAAATGAAAGCCGTTTTAAACTGTTTTAACTTCCCTATTCGGGGTCGGTGACTTATATATCTTCTTTCAAATTTCATGATGCTATACCAGGCTGTCACCCAGAATGGTCTCTCTGAGATCCACTAATACCTGATCCATGTACCAACTCTGTGGACTCCTCTTTGGTTGCCTTCCATCCACAATCCTTGCAAGAGCCATCCTACCAATATAGTGCTCCAGTCTCCACAGGATATGCCCATACCAATATAGCCTAGCCTCCCTCAACTTGTCTTCAGTTGGAGCAACCCACATTGTGCCCCTTAAACCTCATTTTGTTTCCTGTTAGGGAGTATCCAATCACTTGACCATCTCAACATCTTCACTTCTGTGGTGGAGAGCTACAGTAGTCACTCCATCACACATGCTCTGGATAAAATGGACATATCCTTCTGGCACACCTCTCAATTGCAAACTCCACCAAACTGGTTCTCTTGGTACACTATCATACACCTTCTCCAGGTCCACAAAGACCATCCTGGTTGCCATCTCTTTTCCACGACTGTCTCCAAGAGGATTCATAGTGCATAGATGGCATCTGTTGTGCTCCTTCACAGCATGAACTAACCCTTTCCAAATTTCAACCATTCCACTCAGATGCTTTTGAATAATCTTCTCCCAGACTTTCATAGCATGTGATGGCAGCTTAATTCTTGACCAGAGCTCGGAGAGCCAAGTGTCAGTAGTCTCTTGGTCTATCCAAGGCCGTGATCAATTGTCTTGATATTTTTGGTCTTTTGGCATCAAGATGAAAACCTTGTCTGTGTTTCTGGGACCTTGAAGTGAAAAAATTCTCTACGTTATCTCCTTTGTGTTTAAAAATAGGCACCACAAAGCTTTTATGGCATTCATACAACATTTTCCCTTTCTTAAGAATATAATTGAACAAACTTGGAAGATACTTGGTGCCTTCCCTTCCCAGTTACTTCACTGCATCCACTGGTACTTCATCTGGCTCAGGTGATTTCTTCTTTTTCATTTCCCAAGTGCCTCTGCAATCTCTTTGTCCTGTATGAAATCTATCAGGCCCTGATTCAGCGTACATGATTTTAATTCCTCCCTTGCGTTCTGTAAGGATCCACAGGACTGGAATCTGGGACTGCAGCTACCAGGCAACCAACCTCCTCATATTGCTTCCCAGCAGCAGCTGTAACCTGTCTGCTCCCTTTGACCCACAATCCACAGAGGTTGCATGCTAGATTACAGCTGCCACTGGGTGGCAGTGTGGAGATTGGTTGCTTGGGGTCCAGGTTGAAGTCCTGCTCATCCTTATCAGTTCTCCTTATTCATCACTTTTTCAAAATAATCACTCCAAACTTAGTTGATTGATTCATCATTCATTTGCAATATACCATACTCATTTCTAATGTAAGCAAACTCATTCACAACTCTCATCATTAAGGTTAAGATTTTGTCCTGGTTATTTGTAATAAAAGTCATGGACAGGTCTTGGGTAGTAAAAAAAAATTCATGGAAGCCCACAACCGGTCCCTGACTTTTACTAAAAATAACCAGGGGGTGGGCTGACTGCTGGGGGTGGGGACTGAAGCCTGAAGCTGTAGGGGCTGATAGCTCCATGGGGGCTGACAGCTCCAGCCCCTGCTGCAGCTGCTGCGACCGGGGCTGAAGCCAAAGAAGTCACAGAGGTTCATTAAAGTCACGGAATCCATGACCTCTGTGACTAAATCATATCCTTACTCATCATTATTTCTCTTGCCATGGCGGGTCTACAGATAGTCTTCTATCTCTCACGTCCTACTTGGTTATACAGCACGGCACCATCCACATTTTTAACTGCCATGACGCATCTTTTGGCCGCTTTTTTTGGCCCCTATGTGTACCATCTTATCACTGCTCAACCCACTGGCCTGCCATTTTTTGAAGGTTACCTTTTTTTTCCCTCAATAGATTCTTTAACTTGAGGATTCCACCACCAAGTCTTGTTGTTCCACAAATTTACACAGGATCGTTTTAGGGGTTAAGACAAAGATGCCACATTTATTATTAAACTGTAACTATTAGCAAATACCTTAATGCTTATACACATACACTCACACACACACCAAAATGTTCTGCAGCTGCTGTATAGTTACCAGTCCTGATTGTAGTTTGAGTTCGCAGCTTGGGATCGTAGCTCGTGGCAGCTAACTGGCCAGGAAAGCTGAGCACGAGGGGGAGCCGGGTCTCTGTCGGGCGCGCACCGATGCTCCTTGATGTTGATAGCAGAACGTTACCCAAAGTCTCTCATCTCACCCTTCCTTTTTTATAGGAGTTTAGTTTGGATTCCAAGTTCCTAGGTCTTGCTGTGTCACGCCGCCTCAGGGTTTGCTTGATCACCCGTCAATTGCAGGCGTGACTGTCAGCCTGGGACCTGGCTTTGATCTTTTTTCTGTTGTTTCTGTTTAGGGTGGATGCTTCTTGCTTGAGTTAGGGCTGTTGTCTAGTTCTTCAGCCGTTGGTATTTGAACTTTATCTCATCAGGACTGGCTGGTGCTGGAGGTTGATTCTATCACCCATGCATCCCTCATTCACACATTTCAACTAGACTAATAAAATTACAGTATGGCTTGCAAAAATAGAGGCTGCAGCACAAGCCTTCTACAAAATGGAGTCAGCATTTTAAAATGGGTTTTGAGTTACAATATTGCACAGAAGTTACAATGTTACAATGTAGGTAAAATGGCAAGTGTAATGAAATGGTGAACCGAAGTTACAATGGTACAGTGAATAACTAAAAACAATTTCATTCATATTGGTTCTACAGTCTCCCTACTTATTCTTTTCAGAGCTTGTTTCATCACACCTCGAACTTCATGTGCCATTTCCAGCAAAGTTGACTTTAGTTTGAACCAGTTGCTCTCCGCACATCATTGTGTGGGGTCAGGAAGTATACACATTCCTCCTTGTTTGAAAGATTTTTTGTTCCCATCTTTAAAGTTTCCACTAGTTAGGCCTTTCCCGTGCCCCGGGGTTTCAGATGCTTCGTAGGTCTCTGCACTCTGAAGTCCATAAAAAGAAGTTTTGGCTCTCTCACAATGTACTCGCCAAGTATTGCCTAACAATTGATTACTTGTGATTGCCCTATTATTATTATTATTATTATTATTATTAAAAAGAAGTCAATTTGGGACTAGTGTCCTCCACTGACATTAATTATGAGATGGCTTTCCCTCTTGTGAAAGTGTGTGTTTGCAGTCACCATGTCCAGTGCCAGACAAGTCAGTAAGACATTATCCCCCTCAGAGTTCCTGGCTCCTATGCCGTGCCCTCCATGGACTGGTTCATGTCCAGCCTTTGCAGTGCCTACATATACATTTAGATCGGTTTCAATAATTACCTTTTCATTGGATATTTCCAGTAAGGCACAACTACTCACCAAAAAAATCCTCTTTTACTTTTTATTCCTCTCCTAACTGTGTTGCATAACCACTTATCATATGGATAATTACTAGGGCTGTCAAGCAATTAAAAAAATTAATAATGATTAATCACGCTGTTAAGCAATAATAGAATACCATTTATTTAAATATTTGTGGATGTTTTCTACATTTTCAAATATATTGAATTCAATTACAACACAGAATATAAAGTGTACAGTGCTCACTTTATATTTATTTTTATTACAAATATTTAAACTGTAAAAAACAAAAGAAATAGTATTTTTCAATTCACTTAATACAAGTATTGTAGTGCAATCTCTTTATCATAAAAGTTAAACTTACAAATGTAGAATTATGTACAAAAATAACTGCATTCAAAAATAAAACAATGTAAAACTTTAGAGCCTACAAGTCCAATCAGTCCTACTTCTTGTTCAGCCAATCGCTCAGACAAACAAGTTGGTTTACATTTGCAGAAGATAATGCTGCCTGCTTCTTGTTTACAATGTCACCTGAAAGTGAGAACAGGTATTCGCATGGCACTGTTGTAGCTGGTGTCACAAGATATTTACATGCCAGATGCACAAAAGATTCATATGTCCCTTGATGCTTCAACCACCATTCCAGGGGACAGGCATTCATGCTGATGATGGGTTCTGCTCGATAATGATCCAAAGCAGTGTGGACTGATGCATGTTCATTTTCATCATCTGAGTCAGATGCCACCAGCAGAAGGTTGATTTTCTTTTTTGGTGGTTCAGGTTCTGCAGTTTCTGCATCAGAGTGTTGCTCTTTTAAGACTTCTGAAAGCATGCTCCACACCTCATCCCTCTCAGATTTTGGAAGGCACTTCAGATTCTTAAATCTTGGGTTGAGTGCTGTAGCTATCTTTAGAAATCTCACATGGGTATCTTCTTTGCATTTTGTCAAATTTGCAGTGAAAGTGTTCTTAAAATGAACAATATGTGCTGGGTCATCATCTGAGACTGCTTGTCAAGGCTCCTTCCCCACTCTGAACTTTAGGGTACAGATGTGGGGGCCTGCATGAAAACTTCTAAGCTTAACTACCAGCTTAGATCTGGTCCGCTGCTACCACTCCCAATGTGCTAATTCCCTTCCCTGGGTAGCCTTGAGAGACTCTTCACCAATTCCCTGGTGAATACAGATCCAAACCCCTTGGATCTTAAAACAAGGAGAAATTAACCATCCCCCCTCCTTTCTCCCACCAACTCCTGGTGGATCAAGATCCAACCCCCTTGGATCTAAAAAACAGGGGAAATCAATCAGGTTCTTAAAAAGAAGGCTTTTAATTAAAGAAAAAGGTAAAAATCATCTCTGTAAAATCAGGATGGAAAATAACTTTACAGGGTAATCAAACTTAAAGAGCCCAGAGGACCCCCCTCTAGCCTTAGGTTCAAAGTTACAGCAAACAGAGGTAAACACCCTAGTAAAAGGTACATTTACAAGGTGAGAAAACAAAGATAAAACTACCACGCCTTGCCTGGCTGTTTACTTACAAGTTTGAAATATGAGAGACTTGTTCAGAAAGATTTGGAGAGCCTGGATTGATGTCTGGTCCCTCTTAGTCCCAAGAGCGAACAACCACCAAAACAAAGAGCACAAACAAAAGCCTTCCCCCCCCACACACACCAAGATTTGAAAGTATCTTGTCCCCTTATTGGTCCTTTGGGTCAGGTGTCAGCCAGGTTACTTGAGCTTCTTAACCCTTTACAGGTAAAAGGATTTTGGAGTCTCTGACCAGGAGGGATTTTATAGTATTGTACACAGGAGGGCTGTTACTCTTCCCTTTATAGTTATGACACTGCTATAAAATGAAATATACGGCAGAATGTGGGTAAAACAGAGCAGGAGACAAACAATTCTCCCCCAAGGTGTTCAGTCACAAATGTAATTAACACATTATTTTTTTAGCAAGTGTCATCAGCATGGAAGCATGTCCTCTGGAACGATGGCCGAAACATGAAGAGGCATATGAATCTTTAGCACATCTGGCACATAAATATCTTGCAACGCCAGCTACAACAGTGCCATGCAAATGCCCATTCTCACTTTCAGGTGACACTGTAAACAAGAAGCAGGCAGCATTATCTTCTGCAAATGTAAACAAACTTGTTTGTCTGAGCGATTGGCTGAACAAGAAGTAGGACTGAGTGGACTTGTAGGCTCTAAAGTTTTACATTGTTTTGGTTTTGAGTGCAGTTATGTAACAGAAAAATCTAAATTTATAAGTTGCACTTTCATGATAAAGAGATTGCACTACAGTACTTGTATGAGGTGAATTGAAAAATACTATTTCTTTTATCATTTTTACAGTGCAAATATTTGTAATAAAAAATATAAAGTGAGCACTGTACACTTTGTATTCTGTGTTGCAGTTGAAAACGATATATTTGAAAATGTACAAAAACATCCACAAATATTTAATAAATTTCAATTGGTATTCTATTCTCTAACAGTGTGATTAATCGTGATTAATTTTTTAATCATGATTAATTTTTTTGAGTTAATGGTGTAAGTTAACTGTGATTAATCAACAGCCCTCATAGTTACCTCTTCCCAACACAGTTTAACACATCATCAGTTATCAGATAACCTTCTGATAACTTCTATCACATGCCTCTGCTTAGTTTCATCCAGAGTAACTCCAACACTATTTTAGGAGGTTGAACTCCCTGAGTAATAGATTTTGTAACCCTCCACCAGCATCTTGACATTGCAACCTTTCCATCTGGTTGTTTGTACACATGCCACATTTACTCTTCTCCTCCTTCAGACCTCACATAGCTCCAAGCTGCTTCCAGTCAGCCTTCCTGCATTCCAACCTGCAGATCTCAGCTTACTCAGCATAGTCACTCACTTCTTTAACTTTAGCAGCCCTTGGCCAGCTATGTCAGGCAAGGCTGTTGTATGTTGCTTGTGGGGAATGCCCTGGCCCTCTGGGGTACACTTTACCTGCACATCAGTTCACATGAGCATATCTACTGGATGAACTTTACAGGTCAGCTGTGCAAGCCTGACAAGTTTAGTTTGACACTGGAGTTTTCCTTCTCCTAAGAGAGCTTCTTGCCAAGGCTGACAAGCCCCACCTGCCCCAGAAAGGTTTATTTTAAGGCAGTCTTTATTTACCTTGACATCCTCGTCATAGGGCCTAAGTGGCATTTTGTAGAAGTAGACGTGCCACCAACTACCCCACCACACCCTACTGAGAGATGTTGCCAGCTGGTCCACGACTGCTTATTGAATATTCACAGGTCCTGCATATCTGCAGGACATTCCTCTATCCACCAGCGGGGATGATGGGAGTTAGTGGCTCCTACAGAAGTAAACATGCACATCAATAAGCCTATAAATTCTCCACAGCATGGATGGTTGAAACCGTTCCCACAAAATAAGAACTGCCCTGAACCTTTGTCCATCCCTGAACTGAACCTTTAACTTTTTTCAGATTTAAAGCAGTTAGGAAAAGGGCTCCTGTAAAGGGATGAGCCACCCTCATGCACCCCCAACATGGCCAGGTGTGGCCCTGCAGGTACACCTTGCCTTACTTTACCCTGACTGGGTGTTAACAACTGCGCCACATTGCTTTGACCACGGCAATGAGATGCCGAACACCCTAACTAACACATGTAAGTCTCCCTTTGATGAAGTCCCATAAAATGATCACTTGGGACAACAAGTTAAAGGCCCTTGCCTCAGAGCCCAGGTGCATTTTACCCAAAAGTTCCAAAACAAAAGTATTGGGGTCAGGTCAGACCAATCTTTAGGGAGCGGGGCCAGGGGTCACCATTCCATGCCAGCTGTACTGCTTCTAGTCTCCACACCTGTCATGCTCAGCTTCCTCTTCCTGTTTTAAATTTGGTAGTTCCCTGGTGGGTCAGGAGCTTCTTTGACTATGTTCAGGTGGTTCAGATTGCATTTCCTGGCTGGTCCTTGAAAGGTAATATGCTCTCCTTCACATCTCCCTGTGCATTTCTAACTTTACTGCTAAAGTTGTGAGGCCCAGAAACTATGGTCATGTCTTTGGTGGACCCCAGTTCTAGTCTGAATGGAGATAGCACATGCAATGATGCAATGCATCGTTGGGGTTTACTTGCTTATCTGGACTGCACCAGACCTTCCAAAAAAGATGGCAGAAAAGAGAAATTCTACATCCGACTTAAAGAATGAAGAGTGGAAGGATTGTGTCAGCCTTGAAGAGGAAGAACAGGTGGAGATGGACTCATAAGATCTTATGATAAAGAGGAAAGACGAGGGAATGTGCAATAAGATGTGGGAGCAAGTGAGAAAAGAGGGACTATAATGTCACGCAGGAGTTGGAGAGGACTCTGTGAAAGTCCTTATAGGTCAGGAAGAATTCTAGGCTGAAGCCTTGTTAGCATGGCAGGATATGGAACAAGTAATGTTTCTGCAACAACAAAAAAGAAATTAAAGCTAAACTGCCACAAATTGAATCAACACAGCCTATTCAAAGTGAAACTAATACAGAGAGAGACAGTCTCAGATCCAACTAAACCTGCCATTATAATGTAGAAGACATTCTAGAATTGCAGACCATGTTGGTGACTCCACCAAAACGGAAAAATTATGTTTTAGAAGTCTAGAATAGCAATTGAAAATGGATCAAAGACAGGATTTCCTGGGTCAGAAATCACAGATGGTCTGGTCTATGCAATCAGTCCAGGATTAAAGTTCAGAATTTACTTGTAGGCAGAGCTTAAATTCTCACTTTTCCCATTGCCCTGGGGCTCAGGTCTTCAGCCCCATGGGGCACACCAGGGCTTGCGGCTTCAGCCCCACAAGGCACGCTGGGGCTCCTGTGGGTTTGAAAATATTTACCAGAGCTCCTCTCCAGATGGCTCTGGCTGAATTTAAGCCCTGCTTCTAGGGCAAGGATCTCACATCGCCCAACTGATCCTTCAAATACATTATCAAAACAAAGGCCCAGACCTCTACCAAAAACTCACAAAGGCAACTCAAAAACCTAGAGAGACTTCAGAGGACTTCCTGTGGCATCCAATGTATATTCATCAATGAATTATCTTTGCATCAGAGAGGCAGATTCTGTATTAAAATACCAGCCTGAACTGGCTCCAAGTCAGCTTTTAGTCAGTTTTGACTGGCTTGCACAATGATAATGTTAGAGGAATCATAAAACTTTACTTCCATGATTTAAATGTAGCTGGGCACTGGGGAGGACTCAGTCTGCTACCAGCTCCCAAAGAAGGTCATAATTCCAAGAATAAATAGAGTTCTCCTTCAGAAATTAAGCCGTGTTGTAATAGAGGCTTAATAACCCACTACACAGAGTCATTATCACCATTACCTTGCAACCATTCTGAGAATACACAAATACTTCTCTGCCATTCACTAGGCTTGTAAAGGTTTCACCCTGTGTAAGAGGTCATTTGTTTCATTAACCCCCTCATTCCTGAATTTAATACAGATGAGTCTATATGGTTGCCAGCTAGAGTGGGAAATGTTACATGAGTGGGTGGGACATGGAAGGCCTAAGAAGAGGGACAGCAGCAATGGAGAAACAGGAGAAGGCGTATAAAGGGAGCCCTGAGCAGCAGCCTGCAGAGAAAGGAAGAGTAAAGATGCATAGAGCAAGAGATTGTAGCTGCAGGAGGCTCAGCCTGGGAGAAATGGAAGGGGCAGTTGGGTCTGGCCACTCTTGGGAGTCTGAGGAAAGGACGGCAGTGTTGGATGGAGTGGGAAATGTGAGAAATGTTGGATTCAATGAAGAAAGAAGATTGGCTGTGGTCTGGGCCTGTGTACAATGGAGCAGAACAGTGGGAGGAAAGGAAAAATCAAATGCACAAATACAAAATGAGGAATAATTGGACAGGCGGTAGTACTGCAGAAAAGGATCTGTGGGTTATAGTGGATCACAAACTGAATATGAGCCAACAATGTGATGAAGTTGCAAAAAAGGCTAATATTATTCTAGGGTGTATTAACAGGAGTGCTGTGTGTAAAACAAAGGAGGTAATTGACCCATTCTACTTGGCACTGGAGAGGCCTCAGCTGAGGTACTGTGTCCGGTTCTGGATGCCCCACTTCTAGAAAGATGTGGACAAATTGGAGAGAGTCCAGAGGAGAACAACAAGAATAATAAAAGGTTTAGAAAACCTGACCACTGAGGATAGGTTAAAAAATCTGGGCATGTTTAGTCCTGAGAAAAGAAGACTGAGGGGAGAACCTGAGAACAGTTTTCAAATAGGATAAGGAGTGTTAGGCCTGGTCTACACTACGAGTTTAGGTCGACTTTAGCCGCGTTAAATCGAATTAAGCCTTGACACGTTCACACGACGAAGCCCTTTCTTTCGACTTAAAGGGCCCTTTAAACCGGTTTCTTTACACCACCTCCGACGAGGGGATTAGTGATAAAATCGGCCTTAGGGGGTTGGAATTGGGTTAGTGTGGACGGAATTCGACGTTATTGACCTCCGGGAGCTATCCCACAGTGCTTCATTGTGACCGCTCTGGACAGCACTCTCAACTCAGATGCACTAGCCAGGTAGACAGGAAAAGCCCCGCGAACGTTTGAATTTCATTTCCTGTTTGCTGAGCGTGGAGAGCACAGGTGACCACGCAGAGTTCATCAGCACAGGTAACCGTGATGGAGTCCCAGGATCGCAAAAGAGCTCCAGCATGGACAGAACGGGAGGTTCGGGATCTGCTCGCCATATGGGGAGATGAATCAGTGCTGGCCGAACTCCGAAGCAGTAAACAAAATGGCAAAATATTAGAAAAGGTCTCCAAGGCCATGAAGGACAGAGGCCATAACAGGGACACACAGCAGTGCCGCGTGAAAATTAAGGAGCTAAGGCAAGCCTACCACAAAGCCAGAGAGGCAAACGGAAGGTCCGGGGCTGAGCCGCAAACATGCCGCTTCTACGCGGAGCTGCATGCCATGCTAGGGGGTGCAGCCACCACTACCCCAACCGTGTGCTATGAGTCCCTCACTGGAGAAAGACACAGGGAAGCGGGTTCTGGGGATGAGGAAGATGAGCATGAAGATAATGTAAATAGCTCACAGCAGCAAGGAAGCGGAGAAACCAGTTTCCCCAACAGCCAGGATATCTTTATCACCCTGGACCTGGAACCAGTAACCCCCGAACTCACCCAAGACCCTGAGGGCACACAGGGGACCTCTGGTGAGTGTACCTTTGTAAATATTACACATGGTTTAAAAGCAAGCGTGTTTAATGATTAATGATTAATTTGCCCTGGCAATCGCGGCCAGTACAGCTACTGGAAAAGTCTGTTAACGTGTATGGGGATGGAGCGGAAATCCTCCAGGGACATCTCCAGAAAGCTCTCCTTCATGTACTCCCAAAGCCTTTGCAAAAGGTTTCTGGGGAGGGCTGCCTTATCCCGTCCGCCATGGTAGGACACTTTACCATGCCAGGCCAGTAGCACGTAGTCTGGAATCATTGCATAACAAAGCATGGCAGCGTATGGTCCCGGTGTTTGCTGGCATGCAGACAACATCCATTCCTTATCGCTCTTTGTTATCCTCAGGAGAGTGATATCATTCACGGTCACCTGGTTGAAATGGGGCAATTTTATTAAGGGGACATTCAGAGGTGCCCCTTCCTGGTCTGCTGAACAGAAATATTCCCCGCTGTTAGCCACGCGGTGGGGGGAGGGGTGAAGTGATCATCCCAGAGAATTGGG
>NW_020698372.1:4373029-4387873 GCF_002925995.2 Terrapene triunguis
ATTTTAAATGGCCAACCCAACGGGTCCTTGGTATGGTTAATGATAGCAGTACTCTTTGAAACCATCCCCACATGTTAAGAAGGTTAAAAAAGCCAAAAGACTGTGTCTTACCATGGCTGCCTGCAAGCTGAAATCTGTGACCTGGCACTGCGTGAGTGATCTCTCACACCAAACAGGCAGGCCCTCCATATAAGAGGAAAAATGCGACCTTGTAACGAAAGCACATCTGCTGTGTAATGTGAACAGCAAAATGTAACATGAAAGAGTGTACCCATTGTTCTCTAAAATGTATCTTTTTTAACCACCTCTCCCTTCTCATCCACCAGCTGCAAATGTCTCTCCTTCACAGAGGCTAGTGAGTATTCGAAAACGTAAGCGAAGGACACGTGACGAAATGTTTACAGAACTACAGACTGCCTCCCACGCTGACAGAGCACAGCAGAATGCGTGGAGGCAGTCAATGACTGATTATCGAAAAGCCCAATATGAGCGAGAGGAGAGGTGGCGGGCTGAATCGCGGGCTGAGGAGGAGAGGTGGCGGGCTGAATAGCGGGAGGAACAGAGGAAGTTGCGGGCTGAAGATGAGAGGTGGCGTCAGCTTGCACACAGAAAGCAGGAGTCCATGCTCCGTCTGCTGGAGCATCAAACTGATATGCTACAGCGTATGGTTGAGCTGCAGGAAAGGCAGCAGGAGCACAGACCGCCGCTACAGCCCCTGTGTAACCAACAGCCCTCCTCCCCAATGCTACAGCATATGGTTGAGCTGCAGGAAAGCCAGCAGGAGCAGAGACCGCCGCTACAGCCCCTGTGTAACCAACAGCCATCCTCCCCAAGTCCCATTGCCTCCTCACCCAGACGCCCAAGAACATGGTGGGGGGGCCTTCGGCCACCCACTCACTCCACCCTAGATGATTTCCATAGCAATAAGTTTTAAAGTTTTAAATTGGAGTGTGTCCTTTTCCTTCCCTCCTCCGCCACCCATCCCGGGCTACCTTTCCAATTATCCCCCTAGTTGTGTGATGAATTAATAAAGAATGCATGAATGTGAAGTAACAATGACTTTATTGCCTCTGCAACTGGTGCTTGAAGGGGGGAGGGTAGGGGAGGGTGGGGTGGTTGGTTTACAGGGAAGTAGAGTTAACCGGGTGGGGGGGGAGGGGCGGAGGGTTCATCAAGGAGAAACAAAAAGAAGTTTCACTCCGTAGCCTGGCCAGTCACAAAACTGGTTTTCAAAGCTTCTCTGATGCGCACAGCTCCATGCTGTGCTGCTCTAACCGCCCTGGTGTCTGGCTGCGCGTAATCAGCGGCCAGGCGATTTGCCTCTACCTCCCAACCCGCCATAAATGTCTCCCCCTTACTCTCACAGATATTGTGGAGCGCACAGCAAGCAGCAATAACAATGGGGATATTCTTTTCGCTAAGGTCTGAGCGAGTAAGTAAGCTGCGCCAGCGCGCTTTTAAACGCCCAAATGCACATTCCACCACCATTCGGCACTTGCTCAGCCTGTAGTTGAACAGGTCCTGACTACTGTCCAGGCTGCCTGTATACGGCTTCATGAGCCATGGCATTAAGGGGTAGGCTGGGTCCCCAAGGATCACGATAGGCATTTCAACATCCCCAACGGTTATTTTCTGGTCCGGGAAGAAAGTCCCTTCCTCCAGCTTTCTAAACAGAGCAGAGTGCCTGAAGACGCGAGCATCATGTACCCTTCCCGGCCAGCCCACGTTGATGTCGGTGAAACGTCCCTTGTGATCCACCAGGGCTTGCAGCAGCATTGAAAAGTACCCCTTGCGGTTTATGTACTCGGTGGCTTGGTGCTCCGGTGCCAAGATAGGGATATGGGTTCCGTCTATCGCCCCACCACAGTTTGGGAATCCCATTGCAGCAAAGCCATCCACTATGGCTTGCACGTTTCCCAGAGTCACTACCCTTGATATCACCAGGTCTCTCATGGCCCTGGCAACTTGGATCACAGCAGCCCCCACAGTAGATTTGCCCACTCCAAATTGATTCCCGACTGACCGGTAGCTGTCTGGCGTTGCAAGCTTCCACAGAGCTATCGCCACTCGCTTCTCCACTGTGAGGGCTGCTCTCATCCTGGTATTCTGGCGCTTCAGGGCAGGGGAAAGCAAGTCACAAAGTTCCATGAAAGTGCCCTTATGCATGCGAAAGTTTCGCAGCCACTGGGAATCGTCCCACACCTGCAGCACGATGCGGTCCCACCAGTCTGTGCTTGTTTCCCGGGCCCAGAATCGGCGTTCCACAGCATGAACCTGCCCCATTAACACCATGATTTCCACATTGCTGGGGCCTGTGCCTTGTGAGAGGTCTAGGTCCATGTCCATTTCCTCATCACTCTCGTCGCCGTGCTGCAATCGCCTCCTCCTCCTCCTCGCCTGGTCCTGGTTTTGCTTTGGCATGTCCTGGCTCTGCATATACTCCAGGACAATGCGCGTGGTGTTCATAGTGCTCATAATTGCCGCGGTGATCTGAGCGGGCTCCATGATCCCAGTGCTAGCTATGGCGTCTGGTCTGAAAAAAGGCGCGAAAGTAGTATCTGACGGACCAGGGGAAGGAGGGAGGGAGGGATGGAGGGAGGGGCGAGTGACGACATGGCGTACAGGTACAGGGAATTAAAATCAAGAAAGGTGGCTTTGCATCAGGGAGAAACACAAACAACTGTCACACAGAATGGCCCCCCCCCCAAAAGATTGAACTCAAAAGCCTGGGTTTAGCAGGAGGGAGGGGGGAAGCAAATGAATACAGAATAAATCTATTTTTTACATCTTAAGACGACGGTGCAGCATGACTGATAGCCCTTGGCATTTTCTGGGTGCTTGGCAGCAAATACTGGGCACTTGGCAGTTAGCCTTCAGGTCTATTGCACCATCTGATACCCACTGCAGTATGACAATGATGGATACCAGTCGTAATATACTATCTACTGCCCAAAAGGCAAGGGGTTGCTGCTGTGTAGCAATCTAGCCCCACGTCTGCCAGCCCCATGTCTGCCAGCACCCAGATCGCCTTCGGCCTCTTCTGGGTGCTTAGCAGACAATACTGGGCACTTGGCAGAAAATAGCATACTACGACTCTGCTAACGTGCGATGAGCCAACAGGGCGCGTGGCAGAAAATGGCATACTGCGACTGATAACCATCATTGTCTGCCCAGGTGCCCATAATCGACAGCCACTGCTGTCCGATGAGGACGGTTACCAGTCGTAATAAACCATCTACTGCCAAAAGGCAAGGGGGCTGGTGCAATGCAGCCCCATGGCTGCCAGTCCCACGGCTGCCGGCACCCAGATCGCCAATGAAGGCTACCAGTCATGCTGCACCATCTACCGCCAAAAGGCAGTTAGCTGCTGCTGCTGTGTAGCAATGCAGTCCCACGTCTGCCGGCACCATAGATAACATATGGTGACGGTGAGCTGAGCTGAGCGGGCTCCATGCTTGCCGTGGTATGTTGTCTGCACAGGTAACCCAGGTAAAAAGGCGCGAATCTATTGTCTGCCGTTGCTGTGATGGAGGGGGAGGGGCCTGACGACATGTACCCAGAACCCCCCGCGGCACTGTTTTGCATCATCTGGGCATTGGGATCTCAACCCAGAATTCCAATGGGCGGCGGAGACTGCGGGAACTGTGGGATAGCTACCCATAGTGCAATGCGCCGGAAGCCGACGCTAGCCTCGGTACTGTGGACGCAGTCCGCCGAACTAATGCACTTAGAGCATTTTATGTGGGGACACACACAATCGGCTGTATACAACCGATTTCTATAAAACCGGCTTCTATTAATTCGACCTAATTTCGTAGTGTAGACATACCCTTAGAAAGAGGATGGTAATCAATTGTTCTCCATGTTCACTGAAGGTAGGACAAGAAGTAATGGGTTTATTCTGCAGCAAAGGAGATTTAGGTTAGATACTACGAACAACTTTCTAGCTAGAAGGGTAGCTAAGGTTAGGGTAGGGTAGAGTGGAAAAGGTTACCAAGGGAGGTTGTGGAATCCCTGTCATTGAAGGTCTTTAAGAACAGGTTAGGCAAACACCTGTCCAGATTTACTTGTTCCTGCCTCTCAGAGAGGATGGACTAGGGGACCTCTCAAGGGGTCCTTCCAGCCCTACATTTCTATGATTCTATGAATTAACTAAAGAGGGGTGAGCTAAAGCAAGGCTGCTGCCAGTGAGTAGAACATGGGAGATGGAGCCAGAAGAGGGAAACATGAAATGAATAAAAGCTGCTGGTTTGAGGGAGTGGAAGAAGTGGTGCAGCCTCAGAGCAGCAGAGAGGCCAGAGGCTGACAGTAATGCAGCCCATCAAAAGCACCCTTTCGATCTAATGCTAAAGGTGTCACCACTTTAGAGCCAAAGAGTTCAAGCCATTCCAGGACGCTCCAGCATTATAACCTACTTTCATTAATCTCACCTCATTCTTGAAGTTCATCTTGCTCATTTCATCACCCTTTGTTTCAAGTTTGCTCAAACCACATCTTTGCTGTGTTGAGGGTTCACCGTGGTCACCTCTAGTGCTGCTATTTTCTGTGCTTTTCCACAAGATGGTGCTGCTAAACTCCGGCAGCCCTGACTGTGTTGTTACCCGACTACTAATAGTAGTTAATAGTAATCCCTTAACAAACAGGACACCTGGATTTGGAGTGTCTTGTGATGGGAGTAATTTTTGCACAGCTTTATTATTTTTAAAAATATTTGTCTTTATACAAGTAGGAAGAATTAATCTATAAATCCCTCCAATGGAAGAAAAAAGTTGTTAGAAATACTAATTCAAGTACAATTGTAACAGAGCTTGTAATTTAAGTGGTCATTGTCATTCACTCATGTAGTCTTTGGTTACTAACCATGGCGAGAGGCTCACTATAGATGCCAGGTTGGATAGGTAGAAAATTTCTATTGTTCTGAAAATGACTGGGGAGCCCGCTTGCAGCTAATTTAGCACTTGAAAATTCCTAGGAATTACAAAAAAAATAAGTTGCATTAAAAGGCAACACATTCATACAAAGCATTTCCCTTTGTTCCTACCAGAATCCACAGTTATGCAATACTGTGTGGTTTGCTTCTTCTATAGTAAAGTGAAATAAATTGGTGTGCATATTATCTATCCCATTTTGACACCAGCAGAGCTCAGACTGAAATGATTTTTAGCATGTTATTTTATAGTAATTAGGTCTGCATTACCACAAAACAAAGAGTGTTCCACTAATAACTGGTATCACCAAGGTGATGCCCTGGGTTCCCCATCAGTTTTGATTCAGTACAAATATTCACATTAGTTACTTTTTTGAAGGCTTGGCTCAAGTCCCCACTGAACATCGTGTACATGGAGTTAATACAGACACCTATTGTGCAGCTATTTAGAGCAGGGACTGTCTTTTTGCTATGTGTTTGTACAACGCCTAGCACATGGTCCTGCTCCATGCCTAGGATTCCTACTCAATACTGCAAAATAAAAAACAAAACAAAAAAAAAATACCTTGAGCCCACACCTGCTCTTTTTTTTACACCAGCAGCCTATTGTATCCAAAATGTTTTCCGCTCCCCTCCTGACAAAGAATTAAACTCTTCTGTAGAAAGAGAGAAAGGAAACAGTGAATGAAGTAGACTGCCCTCAGACCTAAATAGTAAAGTAGCTTTTGGGCAGTGGCAGAGAAAAAGTGTGTATAGTGAGGGAAAAGGCCTGTATCTAAGGTGTTTATTGTCACTAGTTTGTCAGGGTGGGAGGTGGTGTAGCATTTGTCTTCCTGTAGATACAGCCTCAGTAAGCAACCACAAATAAAGATCTTTATGCGGTTAATAGGTATTTCACAAGCGTACAGCTTGTGTTTTTGCATCAGTGAATTTGTATGTTTAGTAAAATTTGGCAAAAACAAACACTGTTTACATCTTGTGTACATCATTATGTTTCAGGGGAGTTTGGCGGGGAGGGGTGTTTTGTTTTTTTGAAGAGCTCTGAATACACACCCACAAGTTTATCATCTCTTATCAAAAGTCACCGACATCTTTATGGAGGATCTCCATATCTGGGTCAGTGCTCACACTCTACTTTTGCCACCTGACTTATCTTCCACATCCCAGTGGTGGCTCGTGCCAAAATAAGTGGTGGAACTGGGGCTGATGACAAGAGACCCTTCCCTCCTCCAACCCCCCACCCCACAGAAATTACATCTGACTCCACAGCCAACCAACTAAACAATTCTGGGGAAGTTCCAGAAGACAGGAAGAGTAGTAATGCGATGCCAATGTTCTAAAAGGGCAAGTGGGATACAACAGGCCAGTTAGCCTGACATCAGTCCAGGACAAAATAATGGAAAAGCTGATATAGGATTCAATCCATAAAGTACTAAAGGATGGAAATATAACTAATGCCAGTCAACCTGGTTTTATGGAAAATAGGTCTTCTTGGACAACCCTGATTTCTTTCTTTGGTGAGATTACAAGTTGGCTCACAAAGGCAACTGCGTAGATGTAATATACTTAATATTTGTAAGTTAGTTGGCGTCAGTACCGCATGGCATTCTGATTAAAACATTAGTACTATAAAATAAAGCACATTAAATGGATTAAGAACTGGCTGACAGCTCAGAAAGGAGAATCAGCAATGAATGAATCTTGCTCCTGTATTTTTTACTTCATACATCTGATGAAGTGGGTATTAGCCCACGAAAGCTTAGGCCCAAATAAATTTGTTAATCTCTAAGGTGCCCCAAGGTCTCCTCGTTGGTTTTTGTTTGTTTGTTTGTTTGCTGATACAGACTAACACAGTTACAACTGAAACCCGGTACTAAGGGGCTCTTTTAATCTAGTAGGGGGAAGGCATAACAAGAAGGAGTGGGGCTGGAAGTTAAAGTCAGACAAATTTCAATTAGAAACAAAGCACAAATTTCTAGCAATAAGGATGATTAAGCACAGTACAAACTACTGATGGAAGTGATGGATTCTCCATCTCTTGCAGTCTTCACATAGAGACTGGATGTTATTGAGTTCACTAACTGGATGAAATTCTATGGCCTGTGTTATACAGGAGCTGTATCTAGATGATCTAATAGTCCCTTTTGCCCTTAAAATCTATGAATCCCAGGCTCCACCCCTCCCCCAACAGCACCACCCCCACCCCTTGGATTCTGAAAATGAACAGGCAGTTTCCCCTTGCTGGGTCACGCAGACTACCCCTCTCTACCCCTTTCACCCCCTTGCCACTCTACCGGGGTCATCCCTAGCCCTTTGGGTGCCCTATGCGGGTCTGGGAGGCAGGAGCTGGGGGGCACTTTTGGGGGCCCCACAGGCCCAGAGTGGCCCCGGGGATTAGCGGGGGGCCGGGAGCAGCCTGCTCCGCTTCCCTTGCCCCGGACCCAGCCATGTCGCTCGGGGAAGGGGGCTTGGGGGAAGGGATCCCCCATTCACCAGCAGCGGCAGGAAGCGGAGCAGCCCAGCCCCAGCCCGCTCTACTCCGCCAGCCCCCAGCCGTGGCACTCCGCTTCCCGCCGCCAGTGAGAGATGGGGGCTGTCCTTTCCCCAACCCAAGCAACATGGCTGGGGCCGGGGCAAGGGAAGCGGAGCGGGCTGGGGCCGCGTCTCTCCACTTCCTGCCACTGGTGAGTGCGGAGGGAGATTCTTTCCCCGCACTCACCGGCGGCGGGAAGCGGAGCACCACGGCTGGGAGCTGGCGGAGTAGAGCGGGCCAGGGCCAGGTTGCTCCGCTTCCCGCTGCTGCCGGTGAGTGCAGGGTCGCTGGGGGAAGAGATGGAATAGGGGTGGGCCAGGGGCGAAGTAGGAGGAAGGGTAAGAGGCAGGGCAGAGGGAGTTGTCCAGGGCCCCACACCCCCGTAGGGACGGCCCTGCCCCTTGCAGGGCGGGCCGGGCGAGGGATAGGGCTGGTCACCAGGGCTGGTGCATATGCTGCGTATGTCTAAGGATGGCCCTGCACTCTACCACCCAATGTAATGATCTTGGGAGTCATTAAACAACAACCCCCACAGCTTCCAGGGCACATCTCTAAATTCCTGTATTCATAATACTGTCCCTTTTGAGGGAGCGTCTCTAAATTATAATCTTCCACAAACATATCCTCCCTGTTATAGAAAAACCAACTAGCTCTTATATACACACACATATACATATATATATAAACAGCTAACAAGTATCTAATAATACATACATGAAATTTTCAACCCATCCAGTACATTTCCGTAAACCCAATATGTCAACTACCTAGAGAGCAGAGGTTACCAACATGTCACTCTGGAGTGAGGACTAGTCTATACTGGCAACGCTAAAGTGCTTTCACTTCTAATTTTCTTTCGTCTTCCGTATGGTTTCATTGTCAGGAAATTTCAGCAAGTTACCAGTGATTGGTAAATTAGATCTGATCCTTCTGCCCATTAACAGCTGAGCTGGAGAAAAGCCCTTCTCCAGAAATGTACTTCAGTAAACCAATAAAGCCTTATACAAATCATGTCCCCTGTCATAAGTCTTTTTCATAAGGTTCTTTGCTGGCCGAATAGACCTTTCCACAAGTCCATTTGATTGAGGTTAATTTGGACTTGATGTTTTATGATGAAAATCCCAATCTATGGCAAATTGCCTAAAACAGTGTTTCTCAAACTGGGGTCACCATTTGTGTAAGGAAAGCCCCTGGTGGGCTGGGCCGGTTTGTTTACCTGCCCCATCTGCAGGTCTGGCCGATCGCGGCTTCCACTGGCCGCTGCAGGCCAATGGGGGCTGCTGGAAGCAGTGGCCAGTAAGTCCCTCGGCCTGCACCGCTTCCAGCAGCTCCCATTGGCCTGTAGCAGCAAATCGCGGCCAGTGGGAGCCGCGATCGGCCGGACCTGTGGACAGGGCAGGTAAACAAACTGGCCCGGCCCGCCAGGAGCTTTCCCTACACAAGCGGCGACCCCAGTTTGAGAAACACTGGCCTAAAATCTGCACTGGAAAATTGCAGCCCGCAATCACTAACGACTTCATCTGGAATTCCATGTCTGGAGAAGATTCCTTTCATGCTGGCTATCACTGACTTACTATTAGTACTGTGCAGTGTGCAAACTTCTGGATACAGAAAATAGTAATCCTAAATACTAAATAATCCTTTGATTGCCAGATAAATAAGTCAGCACCTACCTTCTTGTAAGGCCTTTGTAGAATTGGATGAGGTCTCAGTGGCTCTGCCTGTTGGCATGGCTTGTATTTCAAGCATGAAAAGTAGTTTCCTACCACATTGGTAATGTCATGATTGATCCGCGGCCAATACCACACCTCTCATACTCGTTGTTTGCACTTCCCAATTCCTAAATGACCCTCATGGATCTTCTGGAGCATTTCTTTTTGGAGGTTCATTGAAATTACAACCTTGTTGCCCTTGAAAATCACCCTATTTATCACAGTAAGTTCATGTCTGCAGTTCCAATAGTCTCTTATACTTGGACAGCAACAACTTATTTCTTCAGGCCACCCTTTAATTATCATTTCTTCAAGGATCCCCAATGATTCATCTGTCTTTGTTTCCCCTCTTATTTGTTTCTGTTTCCTGTTAGCTACAGGAATTGACTTAACATAGGCTTGCACCTCTATCTCTAAAGTCTTCTCTGGTTTCATAGTGGGAGTCACTGCTCTGGAAAGTGCCTCTGCAGTGAACATGAACTTACTGGGCGTGTAGGTCACAACCAAATCATACTTTTGCAGCTTTATCATAATTCTTTGAATCCTTAAGTTACAGTCATTGAGCAGTTTGCTAAATAACATTATAAGAGGCTTGCAGTCCATTTCAGCTGCCATTCTCTGGCCATAAATATACTGATTGAATCTCTCACAGGCAAATATTCCCAAAAGCTCCTTCTCAATCTGTGAGTATCTGGTTTCTCCCTCAGTCAGTGATTTGGATGCATATGCTACTGGTTGCCAACAACCTCATGCTTCTATAAAATCACTGCACCTAACCCAGACTGTGAAGCATCTGCTGAGATTTTAATAGTCCTTCCTGGTGCATAGAACTTCAGCACTGGTTCTTGTATCAATTGTTGTTTTAAGCCTTCCCATGATTCCTCCTGTTCTGCACCCCAATACTATTCATTTTTATTCTCTAAAAGTTTTCTCAAAGCCACTGCTTTGGTAGATATATTGAGTATGAATTTTGCAAGATAATTAACCATTCCCAGGGGAACTGTTGGACATCTTTCTTTGACTGGGGAGATGGCATCATTTCAATGGCTGAAATCTTCCGCTTATCAGGTTTTACACCTTCGTTGGAAACAACGCCCCCAACAAAAGTCAGTTCTATAACCCCTAACACACATTTCTTCCTATTTCATTTGAGGTTTGCAGCTCTAGTTGCATCCAGGACTTCCCGAAGTCTACAATCATGCTCCTCTTTTGTTGAGCCCCAGATGATGATGTTATCCATTGTGGCATCAAAAACATTAATCATAGATCATATATATGGTTTTGTGGTACACTTCTGGTGCTGAAGGGTAAGCGTAATAATCTGTGCCTTCCAAATGGTATCAAACATACATAGTTTTGAGCTTTCTTCAGTTAATTTTAGCTGCCACAAAACTGCATCCAATTTATTAAAATATTGTGCATTTGCAAATTGAGCCATAATCTCATCTCTGATTGGTATTTTGAAACATTATCTCTTTTTATAGCCTTGTTGAGGTCTCTCGGATCTAAGCGTATGTGTAGCTGGCCGTTACTTTTCTCCACAATGCTTAGGGAGCTCACCCATTTCTTTGGCTCCTCAGTTTTTTGTATTACATGCATCGCTTCCATCCTTGTAAACTCAGCCTTGAGTTTATCTCTGAGTGCATATGGCGCCTTTCTACATGGATGGATAACTGGAGGGACCTGCTTGTTTACCTGGATTGTATGTTCACCCTGCAAGCAACCCAACACTTGAAATAAATCATGATATTCCCAAATGAGTGCCTCATAGCCTGATTCAATATGACCTTGTAGTGAGATCACCTGTTTTACCAGACTGAGTTTTTCACACGCAGGCAGACAGGCCTAAAACTGGTGTCACCTCCTTTGGCACTATAATGAACAGGCGCCTGTATATAGTGTCTTTATGGTGGATGCTAGCAATACACCTCCCCCTGACTGGTATATTTATTCCAGAATAACCAGTTACTTTTATTTTTGTTAGTCCCAGTTTTGGTCTTATTTTCAGTCTCTCCTAATCTTGTTCAGACAGAATATTAACCTGAGTTCCTGTGTCCAGTTTCAGTGGAATAATTGTTTCATTCACTTTAATGGGCAGTGTCATAACTATAAAGGGAAGGGTAACAGCCCTCCTGTGTACAACACTATAAAATCCCTCCTGGCCAGAGACATCAAAATCCTTTTACCTGTAAAGGGTTAAGAAGCTCAGGTAACCTGGCTGACACTTGACCCAAAGGACCAATAAGGGGACAAGATACTTTCAAATCTTGGTGCGGGGGGGTGGGGGGAGGCTTTTGTTTGTGCTCTTTGTTTTGGGGGTTGTTCGCTCTTGGGACTAAGAGGGACCGGACATCAAGCCATGCTCTCCAAATCTTTCTGAACAAGTCTCTCATATTTCAAACTTGTAAGTGACAGCCAGGCAAGGCGTGTTAGGTTTATCTTTATTTTCTCAACTTGTAAATGTTCCTTTTGCTAGAGGGTTTACCTCTGTTTGCTGTAACTTTGAACCTAAGGCTAGAGGGGGTTCCTCTGGGTTCTTTGAATCTAATTACCCTGTAAAGTTATTTTCCATCCTGATTTTACAGAGATGATTTTTACCTTTCTTTCTTTAATTAAAAGCCTTCTTTTTAAGAACCTGATTGATTTTTCCTTGACTTAAGATCCAAGGGTGTTGGATCTTGTCTCACCAGGAATTGGTGAGGGGGAAAGAAGGGGGAATGATTAATTTCTCCTTGTTTTAAGATCCAAGGGTTTGGATCGGTGTTCACCAGGAAATTGGTGGAGAAGTCTCTCAAGGCTACCCAGGGAAGGGTTATAGTACTTGGGGGGGGGGGGGAATTTTAGGGGGGGGGGAGGTAGACAGCGTTTCCCAAATAACTCATAAATAATTTGGGCGGTGGCAGCAAAAGCAGATCTAAGCTGGTAGTTAAGCTTACAGATTTTCGTGCAGGTCCCCACCTCTGTACCCTAGAGTTCAGAGTGGGGAAGGAACCTTGACAGGCAGTAACCAGTCCCTCTCATCAGGACTGCTTGATCCTAGTACGTCTATGAAAAACTCCTCAGCCAGGTTGTCTTCAACTGAATGCACTTATCTTTTCTGCATTTGGGACCTGCAGCATTTTGCAAAATGAGTATTTCCCCCACATTTCTGACAGAGTTTCCCAAAGGCACCACACTGTTTGGGGCCATGCTATGATCCACACCTTCCACATAACTGTCTGTACCCAGTCTTCTCCCTAGCAGATTTTTTCATAGCAAGTGGTTGGACTTTTTGATTTGACCCATTCTGACTACATTTTTTTGTACTCAGTACATTGATAAGCCCTTCTGGTGAATTCAGCTCTTTGGCTTGTGCTTTCAGAGTTTCTGCTGCCCTGCATGTCTGGAAGGTTTTTTTCTAAAATTTAATCTCCTTCACAGAGCAGTCTCTCTCTTAACATATTATCTTTAAGGCCACAAATGATTCTATCTCTAACCTGAGACGGCCAACTCCCAAAGTCACAGGTTTTACTGAGTTTCCTTCATTTTGAGACATATTATTCTATGGTGTCATCAGTTTTTTGCATGCATATAAAAAATTGTCTCTTTCAAAGATCTCATTCCTTTTTGGCATTAAGGTAAACCTGTCTTTGTGCAGCTGAGTAGGGAAAAGCGCTGCAGTCTGTCCACACTGACAGCTGACAGCGCAGTGGTGTGGCCACACTTGTAACATTTGCAGCTGTGTTGGGAGCGGTGCATTATGGGCAGCTATCCCAGCATTCATGTGGCTGCAACGTGCTTTTCAAAATGGGGGGGGGGTGGATTGTGACAGGGAGTGTGGGGGGAGAGAGAGTGCTTTTTGGAGCATGTCATCTCTCTATTTTGCAAGTTCCGAACTCCCGGCCCCCTGCTCATTCATTCACTCACTCAAAGCAAGCTGCAATCTGTTTACTTTTCTCTGTGGTTAGAGCTTTGAAACCGGCACTTCCGCATTCCTGCAGCCGGTCACAACAATGGAGAGGATTGGCCACTTGACAAAGTGATCAGTACAGCGCTGCAAGCCGTTTACACTCACACCCGTGAGTCGTCGCCACTCCGCTGCAGCTGTTATTCCTCTCGGGGAGGTGGAGTACCTGCAGCGGTGTACCCAGGGAGATGCAGCGCTGCAA
Organism: Terrapene triunguis; assembly: GCF_002925995.2. Lineage (NCBI taxonomy): Eukaryota > Metazoa > Chordata > Testudines > Emydidae > Terrapene > Terrapene triunguis. The sequence continues at coordinate 4,386,350 of NW_020698372.1, forward strand.
GTGCCCTGCCAGTGTGGACGGGGAGTGAGTTACAGCGCTGGGGGAGGCTTTACAGCGCTGTAACTTGCAGTTTCCTTCTCATTCAGCACCTCTGACACTGTGCAATGATCTTGGGGTTCATTAAACAACAAACTAGTGAAGGAGAAAGGAATAAAACTTTAACAAAACAAACTAGAGCGCTTCTGTGGGGACTTGCTGTACACAGCTACCACACTGTATTCTCGACCCCCCAGCTTCTAGGCACATCTCTAAATTCCTATATTCACAATACTGTCCCTTATGAGAAAGTGTCTCTAAATTATCATCTTCCACAAACATCTCTATACACCCCATTTCCTTGAAAGCAGAGCGGCCAGCTTCTTCTCTCCCTGTGCCTTAGTTCTTTGCTGCCTGGACCCCTTGTGATGCTCCTTAGGTGGGGTGGAGCCCTGCACTCAGGCTAAATCTGTGCTCATGAATCTCATTCTGCCCCAAAGAGCACTGAAAAGGGAGTCTGTAAGTCTGCTCTGATCTCAACATCGCTTTATGGAGTCAATGGGGTGTAGGGTGACCAGACGTCCCGATTTTATCGGGACTGTCCCGATATTTGCTTCTTTGTCCCGCGTCCTGACCAATGTTTGGTCGGGACACTGGACAAAAAAGAAATTTTGCCCTCCGCTCTGGCGCTCGCGCCCCCCTGCCCCGGCTCCGCCCCCTCCTTCCCCCATTGGCTCCCTCCCCAAATCCCCGCCCTGGCCCCGCCTCTTCCCCAACCACGCAGCATTCCTCCTCCCTCCCAGGCTTGCAGCATGGCGGCGCAAGACTGGAGGGAGGGGGTGGCGGCGGTGCCTGGATCCTGGAGCTGGTGAGTCAGCTCCGGCACCTGGGCACCGGGCGGGCGGGCAAAGGGGAGCTGGCAAGGGAGGGAGACAGGGGGCTCAGCCGTGAGCCCCCCCGGCGCGCCAGAGGGCTTCTGCCCGGGCTGCTGCACCCGGGGCCGGGAGCGCAGCCTGGAGGCTGCTCCAGCCCGCGGGGCAGCACGGTGGGTCCGGTCGGGGGCAGCGCGGAGCGGGCAGGGGCCAGGTGAGCGGCGCGGGGGCATGGGCAGAATCCCTGCTGCTGCCAGAGAGCCCCGCACCTCTCCCTCCCGCTCGCGGCTGTGGCTCCTTCCCGGCGGGACGCGCCCCCCGGCCTGCCCCGCGCACATGTGGCACGCGTCCAGCTGCTCCTTCCCGGCGGGAGGGAGACTAGGCGTGGGGGACACACGCCGCATGTGGCCGGGGCAGTGGGAGGCGCGTCCTGCCGGGAAGGAGCCACAGCCGCGAGCGGGAGGGAGAGGCGCGGGGCTCCCTGGCAGCAGCGGGGATTCAGCCCCTGCCGCCCACCCGGCTTCTGCCCGCTCCACGCTGCCCCCACCCGGACCCACCGTGCCCCGCATATGCCCGTGGCGGGGCGGGAGGCTCCGCGGGGAGGGCAGCGCGCGGGGCCGGGGCCTGCTAATGCCCCAGGCCCCTTTAAAACTCTTTTTTTTTGCTCCGCCCCCCC
>NW_020698372.1:4402873-4503638 GCF_002925995.2 Terrapene triunguis
TCACCAGGGAATTGGTGAAAGGTTTCTCAAGGCTTCCCAGGGAGGGAATTCTTGTGATGGTGGCAGCGGACCAAAGCTAAGCTGGTAGATAAGCTTAGAAGTTTTCATGCAGGCCCCTACATTTGAACCCTAAAGTTCAAAGTGGGGATCCAGCCATGACATGGTGGCATAGCGGTGGGATACATTTTAAACCCAAAGCCAGTAAGAGAATTTTTTTTTTCTTCCTTCTAGCTGCTTGGAAAGCAGAGCTGAAGGTAGATGCATATCTTATCTCTCCTTGCCTGAAGGCAGAGGTGTTAAGTTTTTTTAACGAGGTCCTTTGTTAAGAGAAGGGTTCAAAGGGAGCAAACTTTGACTGACTGGTAAAGATAATTTACAAGTTGAATTGTTTTTTTTTCTTTTTACATCCTCGGGAGTAGCTTGTTAGAAAGTCTCTGTTAACTCAGCAGCAGCCAGAGCTAAGTACATCCCAATTTCAGTCAACTGCAGAGGGGTGTGACCCAGCACAAGAAAACCAGGAAAATGACTACCAAAGAAGAAAAAGCTAAAGAGGAGGCCCACAAGAGAGCTATGGAGCTGAAAGAAAAAGAGATAGAGCTGAGAGACAGAGAAGAGAAAGCCAAAGAGGCGGCCCACAAGAGAGAGATAGAGCTGAGAGACAGAGAAGAGAAAGCCAAAGAGGCGGCCCACAAGAGAGAGATGGAGCTGAAAGAAAAAGAGATGGAACTGGAAGCAGCAAGGACTAGGCAGGGTGCATCAGACCATCCTAACAACTCCTCTCCAGGTACCACTTCCCATCCCAGGAAATTCCCTACCTACAAGGCAGGCGATGATACTGAGGCCTTCTTAGAAAATTTTGAAAGGGCCTGCCTTGGATACAACATCCCTCCACCCCAGTACATGGTAGAGCTGAGGCCGCAGCTCAGTGGACCCTTAGCAGAGGTGGCGGCTGAAATGCCTAAGGAACACATGAACAGTTATGAACTTTTTAAAAACAAGGCCAGAATCAGAATGGGGCTAACACCTGAGTATGCCCGTCGGCGGTTCAGAGCCCTAAGGTGGAAACCCGATGGGTCATTTACCCGACATGCCTACCACATTGGGAAAAATTGGGATGCCTGGATATCAGGAGCAAATGTTAAATCTACGGAAGAGTTGCCCTTCCTATTGCAAATGGAGCAGTTTTTAGAGGGTGTTCCTGAGGAAATAGAAAGGTACATCCTAGATGGGAAGCCCAAAACTGTAACCGAGGCGGGGGAGATTGGAGCCAAATGGGTGGAGGTGACAGAAAAGAAAAAAGCTAGTAGCAGTTGGAGCGAATATCAGAAGGGGCAAGCCGAAACAAAACCTTACCACCGGGGACAACCCAAGGCCCCACCCACATCCCAAGGGAAACCCCAGACGCCTTCTCACCCCACCACACCAGTCTCCATCAACCAACATCGCCCCGGTGATACCTTAGCAGGGCGATGTTTTAAATGTAATGAACTGGGGCATATAAAGGCTCACTGCCCCAAGAACCCTAACCGATTACAGTTCATTACACCCCAATCACACCAAAGATCCCCAGACCCAGATGCCTCTCTCATACCCTCGGAGCGAAGGGAAACCTTGAGAGTGGGCGGAAAGAAGGTTATCGCTTGGAGGGACACTGGGGCACAAGTGTCAACTATCCACCAATCCCTAGTGGACCCCAAACTCATCAACCCGGAGGCTACAGTGACAATTCAACCCTTCGTGTCACAGTCTGTAACCTTGCCTACAGCCCAGTTGCATGTCCAGTACAAGGGCTGGGCAGGAATGTGGACTTTTGCAGTCTATGACAATTATCCCATCCCCATGCTGCTGGGGGAAGACTTGGCCAACCATGTGAAGCTAGCCAAGAGGGTGGGAATAGTCACCCGCAGCCAGGCTAAGCAAGCTTTCACCCCCATCCCTGTTCCTGAGCCGTCCACCAGGGCCCCGTCTGTGTTACCGGAGACCCAAACACAGGTGGTGGAACCGGATCCCCTGCCAACGACTGCAACAGCCGTAGTGGATCCAATCCCAGAGACCCAGCCAAAGCCAGTCCCGGAACCGGAACTGGCAACGCAACCAGCACCAGAACCATTGCCGGCACGGAGTCCAGCGCTTGCAAACCCGTCTACAACTCCAATGCCAGAGGGCACCAGCGAGCCTGAACTGGCGGAAGCAGCAGATAACCCTACCCAAGAGGCTCAGCCAGAGCCTGAGATACCACATAGTGCACCAGCGGACAGCGGTTCACGGTCAGTGGAAACAGCCCCAGCACCTGCATCGCTTCCAGAGGGACCAAGCCCCAGTCCACAGTCCAAGGAGGAACTGATGTCTCCAGCATCAAGGGAACAGTTCCAGGCCGAGCAGGAAGCAGATGACAGCCTTCAGAAAGCTTGGGCGGCGGCACAGAGCACCCCACCGCCTCTCAGCTCTTCTAACCGATCCCGGTTTGTTGTAGAACAAGGACTTTTATACAAGGAAACTCTTTCTGGTGGGCACCAGGAAGACTGGCATCCTCAAAGACAGTTGGTGGTTCCCACTAAGTATCGGGTAAAGCTCTTGAGCTTAGCCCATGATCATCCCAGTGGCCATTCTGGGGTGAACAGAACCAAAGACCGGTTGGGGAAGTCCTTCCACTGGGAGGGAATGGGCAAGGACGTTGCTAATTATGTCCGGTCTTGTGAGGTGTGCCAACGAGTGGGAAAGCCCCAAGACCAGGTTAAAGCCCCTCTCCAGCCACTACCCATAATTGAGGTCCCATTTCAGCGAGTAGCTGTGGATATTCTGGGTCCTTTCCCAAAGAAGACACCCAGAGGAAAGCAGTACGTATTGACTTTCATGGATTTTGCTACCCGATGGCCGGAAACTGTACCCTTAAGCAACACCAAGACTAAAAGTGTGTGCCAGGCATTAGCAGACATTTTTGCCAGGGTAGGTTGGCCCTCCGACATCCTTACAGATTTGGGAACTAATTTCCTGGCAGGGAACATGAAAACCCTGTGGGAAGCTCATGGGGTGAATCACTTGGTTGCCACCCCTCATCACCATCAAACCAATGGTCTGGTGGAGAGGTTTAATGGAACTTTGGGGGCCATGATACGTAAATTCATAAATGAACACTCCAATGATTGGGACCTAGTGTTGCAGCAGTTGCTTTTTGCCTACAGGGCTGTACCACATCCCAGTTTAGGGTTTTCACCATTTGAACTTGTGTATGGCCGCGAGGTTAAGGGGCCATTACAGTTGGTGAAGCAGCAATGGGAGGGGTTTACGCCTTCTCCAGGAACTAACATTCTAGACTTTGTAAGCAACCTACAAAACACCCTCCGACACTCTTTAGCCCTTGCTAAAGAAAACCTAAAGGATGCTCAGGAAGAGCAAAAGGCCTGGTATGATAAACATTCCAGAGAACGGTCCTTCAAAGTAGGAGACCAAGTCATGGTCTTAAAGGCGCTCCAGGCCCATAAAATGGAAGCGTCGTGGGAAGGACCATTCACGGTCCAGGAGCGCCTAGGAGCTGTTAACTATCTCATAGCCTCCCCCACCTCCAACATAAAGCCTAAGGTATACCATGTTAATTCTCTTAAGCCCTTTTATTCCAGAGGATTAAACGTTTGCCAGTTTACAGCCCAGGAAACAGATGACGCGGAGTGGCCTGCAGGTGTCTACTACGAAGGAAAAAGGAATGGTGGCGTGGAAGAGGTGAACCTCTCCACGACCCTGGGACGTCTGCAGCGACAGCAGATCAAGGAGCTGTGCACAAGCTTTGCACCGATTTTCTCAGCCACTCCAGGACGGACCGAACGGGCATACCACTCCATTGACACAGGTAATGCTCACCCAATTAGAACCCCACCCTACCGGGAGTCACCTCATGCCCAAGCTGCTATACAAAGGGAGATCCAGGACATGCTACAGATGGGTATAATCCGCCCCTCTACCAGTGCATGGGCATCTCCAGTGGTTCTAGTTCCCAAACCAGATGGGGAAATACGCTTTTGCGTGGACTACCGTAAGCTAAATGCTGTAACTCGTCCTGACAACTATCCAATGCCACGCACAGATGAGCTATTGGAAAAATTGGGACATGCCCAATTCATCTCTACTTTAGACTTAACCAAAGGGTACTGGCAAGTACCACTAGATGAACCCGCTAAGGAAAGGTCCGCCTTCGTCACCCAGGCAGGGGTGTATGAATTCAATGTACTCCCTTTCGGGTTGCGAAATGCACCCGCCACCTTCCAAAGACTTGTAGATGGTCTCTTAGCGGGATTGGGAGAATCTGCAGTTGCCTACCTCGATGATGTGGCCATTTTTTCTGATTCATGGACAGAACACCTGGAGCACCTGGAAAAAGTCTTCGAGCGCATCCGACAGGCAGGACTAACTGTTAAGGCTAAAAAGTGTCAAATAGGCCAAAACAGAGTGACGTACCTGGGGCACCAGGTGGGTCAAGGAACTATAAATCCCCTACAGGCCAAAGTGGATGCTATCCAAAAGTGGCCGGTTCCAAAGTCAAAGAAACAGGTCCAATCCTTCTTAGGCTTGGCCGGATATTATAGGCGATTTGTACCACACTACAGCCAAATCGCCGCCCCGCTGACAGACCTAACCAGAAAGAAACAGCCAAATGCAGTTCAGTGGACTGATGAGTGTCAAAAGGCCTTTAACCAGCTTAAGGCAACACTCATGTCTGACCCTGTGCTAAGGGCCCCAGACTTTGACAAACCGTTCCTAGTAACCACAGATGCTTCCGAGAGAGGCGTGGGAGCAGTTTTAATGCAGGAAGGACCGGATCAAGAATTCCATCCTGTCGTGTTTCTCAGCAAAAAACTGTCTGAGAGGGAAAGTCACTGGTCAATCAGCGAAAAGGAATGCTACGCCATTGTGTACGCGCTGGAAAAGCTACGCCCATATGTTTGGGGACGGCGTTTCCAACTACAAACAGACCATGCTGCGCTACAGTGGCTTCATACCGCCAAGGGAAATAACAAAAAACTTCTTCGATGGAGTTTAGCTCTCCAAGATTTTGATTTTGAAATACAACACATTTCGGGAGCTTCTAACAAAGTGGCTGATGCACTCTCCCGGGAAAGTTTCCCAGAGTTAACTGGTTAACAATTGTTCTTGGAATGAAACATTGTTAGTTTTTATATAATCAGTAGTATGTCTTATTAACTCTGTTTTCTCCTAGAACTCCAGGAAGAAATCACAGCCAGTGTGGAACCGAACGTCCAACACTATCTGTGATTTGGGGGGCGTGTCATAACTATGAAGGGAAGGGTAACAGCTCTCTGTGTACAGAGACTCCAAATCCTTTTACCTGTAAAGGGTTAAGAAGCTCGGGTAACCTGGCTGACACTTGACCCCAAGGACCAATAAGGAGACAAGATACTTTCAAATCTTGGGGGGGGAAAGGTTTGTGTGTGTGCTCTTTGTTTTAAGGGGTGGTTCGCTCTTGGGACTGAGAGGGACCAGACATCAATCCAGGTTCTCCCCATCTTTCTAAACAAGTCTCTCCTATTTCAAACTTGTAAGTAAAAAGACAGGCAAGGCGTCTTAGATTTACTTTGTTTTCTCAACTTGTAAATGTACCTTTTACCAGAGTATTTATCTTTGTTTGCTGTACTTTGAACCTAAGACAGAGGGGGGTCCTCTGAGCTCTTTAAGTTTGATTACCCTGTAAAGTTATTCTCCATACTGATTTTACAGAGATGATTTTTACCTTTTTCTTTAATTAAAAGCCTTCTTTTTTAAGAACCAGATTGATTTCTCCTTGTTTTAAGATCCAAGGGGGTTTGGATCTGTACTCACCAGGAGTTGGTGAAAGGAGGGTGGGAGGAAGGAGGGGGGATGGTTAATTTCTCCTTGTTTTAAGATCCAAGGGGGTTTGGATCTGTGTTCACCAGGGAATTGGTGAAAGGTTTCTCAAGGCTTCCCAGGGAGGGAGTTCTTGTGATGGTGGCAGCGGACCAAAGCTAAGTGGGTAGATAAGCTTAGGAGTCCTCATGCAGGCCCCCACTCTTGTACCCTAAAGTTCAAAGTGGGGATACAGCCTTGACAGATGGCCTTCAGGAGTCAATGACCTGTATAACTGCCAGTGGTGAAAGCCGAAAGGAAGCCACTGGCATGAAGACTGAAGTGCTCAACACCAAGACAAAAACCAAACTTGGTTTTTGGAACGTACGGACAATGTACGAAGCAGGGAAGCTAGCTCAGGTCACAGCAGAGATGAGACGCTACAGCTTACACATCCTGGGTGTCAGCGAGAGTAGATGGACGGGATCAGGAAAATTAACAATAGCCTCGGGAAAAACTTTGCGGTTTTCTGGACGCGATGATGGACAACACCATGAGGGTGTTGCCATCCTTTTGAAGAAGAGAGTGGAGCATTCCCTGCTTGAATGGAAATCCATCAGCAGCAGACTTATGAGAGCCAGACTGAAAGGGAAACGTAATAATATCCTGATTCAGTGTTATGCTCCGACAAATGACAGTAATGACGAAGTAAGGGACAAATTCTACCTTACACTACAGGCGGAGTTAGAGAGAGTACCACGCCACGACCTAACTATCATCATGGGAGACCTGAATGCCAAGGTCGGTAAGGACAACACAAACAAGGACAGAGCAATGGGAAGACATGGGTGTGGCACTATGAATGAAAACGGAGAAAGGCTTATTGATTTCTGTAATATAAATGACCTAGTCATCGGCGGAATCCTATTTGAACATCGTGAAATTCACAAGCTGACATGGTGTTCTCCAAATGGCAGAGATAAGAACCAGATTGACCATATCATGATCAATGGCAAATGGCGACGCTCACTGACAGATGTGAAAGTGAGAAGGGGTGCAGATGTTGGCAATGAATAGCACCTTGTAACAGCCTCCATCAAGCTAAAACTGAGAAGTGTGGGTCCACCAAACAAGGGACATAGACGTTGTGATATTGACAAGCTAAAGTCCATTGAAATACAGAAAGCCTTCGTTCGACAGTTAAAGAACAGGTCTCAAGCACTTGCAGACCTTGATGAAGAGGAGGGAATGCAGATGAGGAGATCAACAAGAAGTGGGACAAAGTAACAGCAATTTATAAACAGAGCAATGAAGCCTGTCTAGGCTACATGCAGAAGAGAAGGAAGGAGTGGATTACACCCGGCACATGGAACACCATAGAAACCAGATGAGCCCTGAAGAAAAAAGTTTTAGACACAAAATCCCAGAAGCTAAGGACAAATACCATGAGCAGTATAGCAAGGCACACCAGTGTAGTAGTAGGATTTTATGTTTGTATTTTATATAATTTAGAATGAAGGATAAAGAATAATAATGTAGCATGTATTAAATGTATTGGTGTATGATTTGATCATATCCTGCCAGCCACCATTTTTGAGAATAGCAGAAAGGAATGGCCTAATGAGCCATTTGGTAAAGATGCATCAGACAGAATCTGTGTCTGAGCTGATTTCAAGGCAGAAACAGATCTTTGAGGGTCACCAATTTGTTGTAGGTTTAGCATTTTAAAATAAGTAAAAGAATGCCATGATTGTTTTCTTTTGCATTGCAATTTGATGTTCCTGCTCAAAATGTTCTGTGTAAATTAATTCTGTTTTGTATGTGAATGAGGAATGTGTGTGTTAAAAGATAAGTGTGAAAGTCATTGCTGAACCAGATGGTCTAGGGAGGAACCAAAGACAGATGCAAGGGCACCAGGAGGCTGCAACACACCCCTATTGAAATGTTAGAGGAGGGCAGATTGACGATTCTAAAGATGAGACAGGCACCTATCAATGGGAACAAGATAGCTGTGATCAAAACCAGCATGGGATAACTCCCTGAGGAACTTGATGAAAGAACAAGATAAAGGATGAGAAGGACAATTTAAGAAAACAAGCACTCGCCAAACAACAATTGATTACAACATGATGGTGCAAAACTCATTGGTCCCGATGAAGGAAAATCATTATATAAACAGGGTGCCTTGCCATGAAACTTTGGGTTCATCCTGCCAAGATTTCCCCAGAGCATCGTGTCGCAACCAACAGAACCCGGCTCCTACCTACCCAAGATCAACCTAGCTGGCCACTAGATTGATCCAGACTCTGGACTGGTAACTATAACATCGACTGGCAGGACAGAGAGTGTGTGTGTGGTGTGATTGAATGCATATGCTAATTGTTGTATCTTCAATAAATGCGGCATATTGCCTTTTCCCCTGAAAAAGATCCCGTGTGCTTCTTATAAGCATAACACCGGGAGGTCAAACACCTTGTGAGAGCGGCCAAACGGCATTATAGTGATAATCTCGCAACACAAGCAGAGGATGCATCTGCTCGTGGTGAACAAGGAACCATCTACAAAATGACACGACTTATCAGTGGTAAACGGCAGACACCAACAAACACTCTCATCAGGAACAAAGGAAAAAGAATAAGAAATGTGCTAGACAGAGCATTTAAAAGAATTGCTGAACAGGGGGCCACCTAAAGAGGAAGAAAACATCTAGGAGGCAGAAGAAGATCTTGATATCAGCACAGACACCCCAACTAAGGAAGAGATCATTCAAGCCATCAAATCTTTAAAAAATGGGAAAGCTTCTGGCAAGGATAACTTGAATACAGAATTGTTCAAGGTAAACCCTAAATTAGCAGCATCTATCCAGGCCCCTCTATTTACATCAGTCTGGGAAAGGGAAAAGGTGCCAGATGAGTGGACCAATGGGATTATAGTGAAGATACCCAAAAAAAGGAACTTTCAGCGATTGTAATAACTGGCATGGTATCACACTTTTATCTGTGCCAAGCAAAGTATTGTATAAGATCATAGTCCAGTGTATATCAGAGGCAGTTGATAGCGTTCTCAGAAAAGAGCAAGCTGGTTTTCGGAAAGGGCGTGGATGCACAGACCAGATCTACGAAACATAATAGAACAGTGCTTAGAATGGCAACTGCAACTCTACAGAAGTTTCATAGACTTTGAGAAGCTTTTGATAGCATTCACAAGACCAGCTTATGGTGCATTCTGCGGGCATATGGAATTCTTTTCTGTATAATCAATGTCATCAAAAGCTTCTATTTCAACTTTATATGCAGTGTTGATCACAGTGAGCTCAGTTTTGAAGTCAAAACAGGAGTACGTCAGGGGTGTGTCATGTCTGCAATCCTCTTCAACATTGCCATCGACTGGGTAATGCGGCTGTGATGCTCTGTACCTTGTGGGAACACCCTACACCCCCATGTTCATCTTTATAAAATGATTGTGTGGTATCCAATGCAAAGTTTATCATGTTGGGTGTCTTCAGAAGGCTCATACTGCACTGAGCATGGTTGTGATAGTGATGTTATAGTAAGGTTATAGGTTATAATTTCATGCATATAGTTATGAGGCTGAAAATGTATCCTCGTGGCTTAAAGCAAGCCCATGCAAACACTCTCCAAGAAAAGAGAGCCAGTTCACACCTCATCAGGACATGGATGGGACAAACCCAGCCCAGCCTTACAGGAACAATGAACTCGAGGGAGTCACCCCCTTCCTTTGGTCTGTTTGGGACTGCGATGAGGTAATGCTCACCTGACTCTGAAGGGGGTGGGGCAAAGCCAAGAGGGAAGAAAGGACATGATAAAAGGGAGAGACATTTTGTCATGTTCTCTCTCTTCCACCTACATCGACAGACACCACCACCACCAAGCGACTGAAACGCTGATAAAAGGGGAGAGCTTGACTGAAAAGTAACCAGCCAGCCTGTGGTGAGAAGCATCTAAGTTTTTAAGGACATTTAAAGTGTTAAGATCAGCTTAGAATGCATTTTGCTTTTATTTCATTTGACCAAATCTGACTTGTTCTGCTTTGACTTATAATCACTTACAATCTATCTTTATAGTTAATAAATCTGTTTGTTTATTGTACCTGAAGCAATGCGTTTTGTCTGAAGAGTGTCAGAGGCCCCCCTTGGGCTAACAAGCCTGGTACATATCAATTTCTTTGTTAAATTGACGAACTCATATAAGCTTGCAGTGGGCATAACTGGACACTGCAAGATGGAGGTTCCTAGGGTTGTGTCTGGGACCGGAGATATTGGCTAGTGTCATTCGCTTGCAAGTCGCTGGGAGCAGCTTACATGCCAGAGGCTGTGCGTGAACAGCCCAGGAGTGGGGGTTCTCACAGCAGAGCAGGGTACGGCTGGCTCCCAGAGTCAAGGATTAGATCACCAGTCCAGATAACACCAGAGGGGAACGTCACAGCGGTGTACAACAGAAGACATGCCAAGAAGCATTAAATGGACACTCTTCTCATCCCTTGAAGACCTGGACTTCGCAGATGATGTCACTCTCCTATCACATACCCAACACCATATACAAGGAAAAACAACTCGACTCAACGCATTCAGCCAGCAAATTGGACTGAAAATCAATCGCAATAAGACAGATATCATGACCTTTAATATTGACTTACCATCACCTGTACGGAGAGAGGATTATGTTCTCACCAATGTAGAAACATTCACATACATGGGCAGCACCATCAGCCAGATCGGTGGAACAAGCCAGGACATCCGGAACAAAATCAATAAAGCCAGGAACACCTTCAGGAGCTTAAATACAGTCTGGATATGATCAAAATACAACACCAAAACCAAAGTCAAGATTTATCAGAGCTGTGTACTTTCAACTCTACTTTATAGTGCAGAATGCTGGGGAAGGAGAAAGTATGATGTGTCCAAACTGTCTTCATTCCATACAACCTGCCTCAGAAAAATCTTCCGTATCTTTTGGCCCAGAACAATCTCAAACCAAGATCTATTGACACAGTGCAGCCTAGAGGATCTGAGCACCATCATTGCCAGGAGGTGTTGGAGATGGATCGGCCATGTGCTTCGGATGGAAACTGATTCCATCACCAGAGCAGCAATAAGATGAATACCTGAAGGCAAGTGAAAACGAGGCCGAAAACAACATGGTGAATTGCTGCGGAAGCCAAGCTGAAAAACCTGGGGCACAGCTGGGGAACCATTGAAAGACTTGTCAGAAACAGACAGGAGTCGAGGAGCTTCGTCACTGCCCTAAACGCCAGAGGCGTAATAGGACCATGATGATGATGACAACGTACATTTCACCATGATACTATTGACCAACAAGTCACTAATTTTCAAATGCTACCTCACAAGGCATATTTTGTACAAAGATCATTACAATAGTGAGTGGGGTGTGAATACAGGGGAGCATTCAGTCACAACGTATTACATTAAAGCCAGCTAGAAATACACAATAATTTCTTGATATTATTTTCCATTTAAACAATTCTTGCAGCTGCCAAAGGAATTAGATGTGTTTGTAAATGAAGGAAAAGTGGTCCGCACCACCATAAATAAGAGGGAGGCGATCCGTGCTTTTGCAATGCCATGCTAGGCGAACCGGGAGACAATCTCCCTATTAAGACATTGTACACACATTGGAAAACCCCTGCTTTAGAGAATTATGTTAGAGCAAAATGTGGAAAGCCCAGGTGCAAAGATAAAACCAAACAGATTATTAAACAACTCGAAGAGTATATTATAGGCACTTTTCTCAGCTTTTAATTAACTCATCCTTCAATCCCTTTTCATAGGTGTAATCCTCTAGGGGTCAATGTTACACTGGAGTCAATGAACTACTCACATCAGGAAGATTCCATAAATCTTTCATGACCTCTCAGGTCCTTGAGGAATAACTGGGAGAAAAGAAAACAAAGGAGCAACTGTGTTCAAGTAAATTCAGAAAGAGACACAAGCAGAAGACCAATCACCAGTTGGAAATGGAGAAAGCTAGAAGGAATAAGACACACTAATCCCTGCCTCATGGCATTCGCAGGAAAGTGGTGGTTGTTTCAAGATATATATTTTAAAGGCACATTATCTCACCTCATTATCACGAGAATTAGATGTCTCTGCTCTGGGACGGACTCCCCAAAGAAAACCTTGTACTTCCTTTTAGATTATACCACATCACATTCACAGCTACAGTGAGCAAGCCACCGACTTACCCAGAAAACAGGAGACTCTGCAATTTCAGGCAAAGGGTTTCTTCAGATCAACTGTGAAGGGGGAGAAAAAAGGTACAATTTACAAAATGCAATTCAGAAACAGTGATTTTGTATATTTTATACATTTGTTTTATATATATGATTATGCAGATATTCATGTACTTTAATGAGTTTTCTTTCTGCTATTGCTTCACTTTGAAATTGAACAATTTTCAAACATGGGCATAATCAAAATGTTCATGTTTAGTTTTTATTTTATTACAAAAGGGTAGAATTTGCATTTTAAAATTAACTAAAATGTCTGAATCTAGTTGCAGTGACTCCTAACTAATTCTTGTGAGTTGTTCAGTGTATATACTCTAGCACTAAAAGCAATTCCTAGACCACTGGCTTAATGGTCCTTCTTTTTTTCCCACTATTGGTGTTTTATGTAATTTGTATTTCAGCTTAACAAATCAATATCTATCTGCAATATAACACAACTACAGGGTGGGAAGGAGTTCTCTCTTCTGACTGGAGCATAAAACTTGGAAACAGCCATTATAGATTCTGTCCCTGGTTCTAGCACGACCTTAGACAAGTCACTTAACCCTACTCTGTTTCATTTTCTCCTTTTCTACAAATGGGGATACTTACCAACCTCCAAAAATGTGGAGAGACTTAATTCACTTAGGCAAAAAGCTAGGAAATGCTTGGATGAATAATGCTATTCACATGCAGTCTTTTTATGCTGTGTTCACCAACTGAGCAGCGTAGCCTTCTTAAAATAATGCCAATTAAAATACATCTACTAAAACAGAACATGCATATTAATGTGACAAATTCCTGTCACTCACTTGGCCACTGAAGAAAGAGACTACTGAAAATACAAATATATTTTCTGGACAGCAAGTTAAGTGCTGGTACTGTTAAGTAAGAGAGTCCTATTGCTGATATTCAGGAACTGCATGAACATTGCATTAAAAAGGAGTAGTGCTCTAAAAATGAGTCAGATGCTGCGGTCCTTGCTAATTTTTCACTTAGTCCTTAGTCAATGTTTGCTGGTGTAAATACTGTGGGTGGAAGTCAATTGGAGTTTTATCATTTACTTCACTGGGACTAGGATTTCAGTTCTTATGATTTGGTTCCAAGGTTTGAAGGATTTCTGTCACTTATTTTACTAATTAAACTTCACCTTCCTCCCTTCCAGCTGCAGTTTCAACTGAAAACAAACAGCCCCACTGCATGCCCTAAACTTTTATGTAGCGTTGCATAGTGCTAGGAGTGTCCATTAACATATCAGGGAGTGGCCCCCATTTCTGTCCAGTATGGATTTGTAAATCTTTAATGCTAACTGAGATCTGGATCCACCAAAAACCTAGAGTTTCAAACCTCAGATGAAACGTGCATTAGAACTGCAAAGACTTCATTCTTATTCAAGTTCTTTTCAAAGACTTCTTTGGTGATACGGTTTCAAAGTTGCCTCTATTTTAGGTAAAGATTTTTAACTCCCCCTTGAGCATCTATTAACATTTGTACCTGCTTCTTCTCAGGAAGTGGAAAATGAACAACCAAACCACAGACATCTACGACGATTCGACTCTATATGATACCTATAGTGACAGTTATGACGATTCTTCAAAACCTTGCAGTAAAGAAGGCATCAAGAAGTTTGGATCACACTTTCTGCCCACACTTTATTCTCTGGTATTCCTGCTTGGCTTGGTAGGGAACTCTCTAGTCATTTTGGTCCTGTTCAAATACAAGAGGCTGAAGAGCATGACCGACGTTTATCTGCTCAACCTTGCAATCTCAGATTTGCTGTTTGTTTTCTCCCTTCCCTTCTGGTCTTATTATGCAGCAGATCAGTGGGTTTTCGGGGACAGATTGTGTAAAATCATTTCTTGGATCTATCTGGTTGGGTTTTACAGTGGGATATTTTTTATTATGCTCATGAGCATTGATAGATACTTGGCAATAGTTCATGCTGTGTTTGCCTTGAGAGCAAGAACTGTCAACTATGGCATCTCTACCAGTCTTATTGTATGGTTAGTAGCCATTTCAGCCTCAGTTCCAGAGATGATATTTAGTGAATCCTATAAGGAACGCAATCATACCACCTGCAAACCACGGTACCCTGGTAATTCCACAAACTGGAGGATTTTCTCCTCTTTGGAAGTCAATATACTAGGGCTCATGATACCTTCAGTGGTTATGATTTTTTGCTACTCGATGATCATTAAAACCTTGCTGTACTGTAGAAGTGAGAAAAAAAATAAGGCTGTGAAGATGATCTTTGCTGTCATGATTGTGTTTTTTGTTTTTTGGACCCCTTACAACATTGTGCTTTTCTTACAATTGCTGGTAGGCCTGGGTATCATTACAAAGTGTGAAATCAGCAAAGATCTGGACTATGCAATGCAAGGGACAGAAACACTGGCTTTTTTCCACTGTTGTCTCAATCCCATTATCTATTTCTTTATGGGGGAAAAATTCAAGAAGTACGTGAAGTTGCTCTTTAAGAGCTGGGCGGTACCTAGAATGTTTTTTAAACGCTGTGGACTTCTCACCACTTACCACACCGAATCAACCAGTTCATTCCACACACAGTCTACTGGGGATCAAGACGCTCTGTAAAGATACTGCAGTGTCTACCACAGTTACAAGAAAAACTGACAGACATCACAACATTAAAAAGTGTCTCATTTAAGCTGAACAGATGTGCATTTAAAAATAAGCCAGCACCTTAAAATAAATGTACCATAAGCTTTCAGTCCTGCCTCTGGATTTTTTTTAATGTAATGAGAAAAAAAGAGAAAATGTTTGAGAAGTGAAACCTAGGCTAGGCTTTTGGAAATGTAAAATTAATTTTATATGACAGATCAGTCCCAACAACACCTGCATTTACAGTGCTATGCTGTGCCTTTTGTTCTTCATCAGCACCAACAGCGAGCCCCACTGGGGGGGGGAGGGGGGGGAAAGAGGAAGGCGGGGGGGCGGAGATCAACAGTCATCACAAAATGCTTTGGAAATCTTAGCATATTCCAGTTATCGGCATAGGGTTTGTTAGATCAGAGTCCTAGTGTATAATAATTGTCTGTTTAGCAAGCTTTCTCGTTGAATATTTCCTAGATAATGTGTCTAAGAAAACTGAAACAAGATATATTTAAAATCTTGTTGTTCACCAAGATCTAAATCGTACAGTATGTTATACCACATATGTAATACCACATATGTATGCTTTTTTATACAAGTCTTCACACATATATAGACATTTTGAATGAACCTGCCATCATGTTGTTACCTAGAATAGCAGTTTTACATAATAATTAACATGGACATTGTTAGAAATATTTTTAAATAAAAAATGAGGTTTTTAAAAAAAAACAACAACCTACAATGCATCCTATGTGCATCATTTAAAACATTTTGTTCCTAGTCACGTTTTTAAGTGAAATTACTTTACTTAAACACCCTTTTTAAAAAACAAGACTAATAAGCCTTTGAAAAATGCCCCCTAACAAAACGACATTAAGCAACGAAAGTCTCCAGTTGGCAGGGGGAGAAGCTGCCAAAGCAGGAATCACTGCATTAGGGGTGAGGGAGAAAAGAGGGCCCAGCCAGGGCCACCCCTCCTCCCAACATCCCCCTGGACCCAGTACTGTGCAGGAGAGACCACCCCATTATGGGGGTACTAGGACCATGGGGATGCCTCTTCCTCTTCCCCTGGCCCCAGTGTGGCCGTGGCACAGCTAGTTGGCTGCTTCTGCTCCTAAGCAGGGATCTTTAGACATTCAGAGAACTTTCTCCACTTTTGACTGGGCTTTCTCTGCCCTGTGCTGTTTGCTCCAACCCTTCCTCTCCCTCACAGTCTCTTCCCCTCAGCGTGACTTAGCTGATCCCCTGCTAACTAAACCTAACCATTTAAAAAATAGTGCCACTATCCTGGCGTTTGCTGCCATCACATGGGTCATTCTGCTGGCGTCCTAGAATCCTTTCCCTACCCTCTCTTTTCTGCTCTCTTTAGATTATAAACTCTTTGGGGGCAGGGACCTTCCACTACTCTGCCTGCACAGTGCCTAGTCCTCTGGAGCTGCCCTTAGGCACTACTGTAATAAACATAATAAAATGACACAGGATAAGTGACCTGGAAGACCAAGTGAAATGTGCTGCAAGCTGCCTGTGGGAAGCAACAGCTGGGCAGTGCAGGGAGGGGCCACTGCTTTCCAGGAGGGGAGATTGAAGGTAAGGTGGGTCCTGTCTAGGGTGTGTATGTGACTCGAGCTGTTCAGGGGGCAGACGAACCTTTACATGCCCCCCCCCATCAAGCGATACAATTTGGGGGACAACGCCCATCCCTACTATCTACCCTCTCTCACAAGACAGGCTGTCATAGGATTACCACCTGGAAAAGCCTTCTTCTGGTGTGGGGGTGGTCTTGCAGGCATCCCACCATCAGTTTCCCCTCTCAGGACCCCTCAAGAATCCTTCTCCAGCTCCAACAGGAACTTGCAACAGGTTAATTTATTAATTTGGACAGCTCAGATCATAAATTGAAGCTCAATACCGTGACTCAAACAATGGCGTAGCCAGGTCCTAAGTGCAGGGGAGCAAACCTAAAAAAGGAGCCCCCCCTTGGCTCCTCCTCTGGCCACACTCACCCTGGCTCCTCCTCCCGCTCCGCGCCCCCCCCCCACTGGCTCCTCCAGCCATGCTGCGGCCATGCTGCGCCCCCCCCCCCTCAGAGGGGCTCGGTCCGGGGGGAAGGGGCTGGGGGCGGGCTGGCGGCGAGGGCTAGCTGGGCCTGGCGGCTCCCCCCGGCGGAGCAGCAGGCACAGCCTTCGGGGAGGCCGGAGGGCTCCTCATGGCAGAGGTGGGGGGAGAGCTGCATGGCTCCGGTCGCATTCCGGGAACCAGGGCCGCCGCCCTGGGGCCCGAGCCGGGCTGGAGCCGCTGGGGCCGGGGGTGCTCAGCCCGGGGCCCGGGACCGGGCCGGCACCCCAGGGCCCAAGCCAAGCCGGGCTGGAGCCGCTGGGGCCGGAGCCGCCGGGGCCGGGGGTGCTCAGCTGGCGCTGCTCGGCCAGGGCCAGGACCGGGCCGGGGCGCTCAACTGGAGCCGCTGGGGCCGGGGCCAGCGCCGGGCCGGTGCCGCTAGGGCCCAAGCCGGGCCGGAACCGCCGGGGCCGGGGCCCGAGCTGGGACCGGAACCGCTGGGACCGGGCCGGCGCGCTCGGCCGGAACCGGGGTCGGCGTCCTGGGGCCCGAGCCGGGCCGGAGCCGCTGGGGCCGGCGCGCTCGGCCGAGGCCAGCGCCCCAGGTCCCGAGCCGAGTCGGCGCTGCTGGGGCCGGAGCTGCTTGGCCGGGGCCGGAGGGAGCCGCTCGGCAAGGGCCGGACTGGGCCACGTCGCGCCTCCCCGGAGCCCTCCTCCTCGCGTTTCCCACACACACACACACACACCGCCCCAGCTTACCAGCTGCTGCCGGCCTGCCCCTGCTTGTTTTCAGACTTCCCGCAAACATCTGATTCGCGGGAAGCAGGGGAGGGGGAGGAGCAGGGGGATGGAGCATTCAGGGGAGGAGAGGAGAGGGATGTGAGCTAGGGGAGGGGTGGACAGCTGGGGCCCTTTTAGGCGGGGCCGGCCCTGCTCAGGTGCCGCTTTTGAAAAATGTGATGAGGGGAAGCGGCTGCTTCCCCTGCACCCCACTAGCTACGCTACTACTCAAAGGATTCTGGCTCCACCGCCTTCTGTGACACCAGGCTCTTCATCAGACTCACTCGTCCTTTAGGCTGGAGGGCTCCCAGGGTTATCCACCAGTGTGCAAAGTTCAAACAAGCCACTAATGCAAACTCTGTCCTTGGGCATAATAGAAGTCTCACATCTCTCCTGGGATCTTTCCCAGCTCCCTGCCTTTGAGCAGGGCAGTGGCCTCTCTTGCTCCAGCGCTTTCTTCTCCCACTACTCAGGCTTCTGGCCTGTCTCCCTGTTCCCAGGGAGCAGCAGTGGGAGCCCCAGGTCAGCAGTTCTCTATGCCCATTTCCTGTCTGACTCACCCATCTCTCCTCCCTCCAGGGCCCAGATGCCTGAGGCCTAACTGGAAGTCAGTTGACCTGTCATAGGCACTGGTCTCTTCCCCTTTAAAGGGCCGTGACACCCTGTAGCACGGGGCCATTCAGTTAAATTCAACAGCAACAGATTTTAAACTGATTAAAAGACTTAAAAAAAAAAAACACTTCAGAATTAACCTGTGATACCATCAGATATCACTGAAACCAAGATCTTCACATAAAGATTAGAATATTATATGGGCAATGAGAATTTCCATATAGTATGTTACTGCGCATTAAATATAATGTTTTTCCCGAAGAAAGGCTATAGACCTTCATGCTTCAGTGCATTAGCAAACCACTGATTACTGGGTTAAGAAGAAACCTCCACTATGGGCAAGTTAATTCATAAGTGCTCAGCTTTAAGTTTCTTGCACATTCTTCTGAAGCATCTCATGCTGGCTACTGTCAAAGACAGTATACTGAGCTAGAAGGACTATGGGTCTGATCCACTTGGGCAACTCCTATGTTCCTAAGCACACGCAAGACACCAGTGATGTATTGGCTCCATGATATTAGCTCCACAGTAAATGCTGATACGCATACATTCATTTACCATTTTTGTAATAAGACTAGCCTGCAAGCAGGACTGCAAGATAGGATTATTCTCTCTGGACCAAACTCTGCAACCCTTATAATCAGGTGAAAAAAGGATGAGCATGCTCTTTTGAAAGGTAAATATTCTGGGACTGATAATGGAATTTGTTTATTGCTGAGAAAAATCATGCACTTGTTACCCTTCATAGTAAAATAGTCATTAGTGAAATCAATGGACTATAAGCAGATGTCAATGGCTGGTAAAACTCAGTTGATGTGGGATTATTATTCATACAGGCTGAAGTTCCTCCATCACTGTGCAATCATCAAATCAAAAGGTTTTGTGCCCAGAGCTCCACCAGGGAATGAAATCCAGGCTCTCACCAGCTGCTCTTCCAGCCTATGGACAGAATAGGGGCAACAGTCCCTCTGCACACACTTTTCTGGAGAGTTTGGAACACTGGATCCACACATATGTGGAATCAACAACCCTTTCCCTAGGCCTGCACCAACCTGCCATTTCAACACTGACTTGAGTAGAGCCTTTTCTTTCCAGAACTCAGAGGCAACCACTTCCATGGCAGTTTTGTCTGACACCTCACACGCTCACTCATTTGGGGCATGACAGGGTTTAGCTGGCACAGAAACTGCTTTGTGTGCAATCTCCCTGCTGGGGTGAATGTCAGCCACAGTAATTAATGGACCACAGGTGCCAATGAAGTTGACAACCACCGAACTGTTCAGTGTAAAACTGATCCTAGAGAAACCTACATATGTCAAAGCTGGGCACTGTCAGCTTTTCTTGAGGATGGCTGGAGAGTGGTGAGGAGGGAAGGGCACCACTGAATTTGAGCAGAGTAAATTATTATTCACTGCATCAGCTGGATCGTCAGCCAGAATTCTGTACAGCTGAGGGAGTGGCCTAGTGGATAGAGCACTGAATTGGAATTCAGGCAACAGGAGTTCTATTTCTGGCTCTGTCCCAGCTAGGTGATCATCCCTCCCATTGGCAAAATAGGGATGATGATGGTGACCTTCCTTGTAAAGCACTTGGCAATCTGCTGCTGAAAAGCACCGTATAAGAGCTAGGTATTAAGAACAGTTCCAAAAATAAAGCACAGCTTTCAATGTGTCTCTATCACTAAGAGCATGAATGAAGAATCACTTTAGCTACACAATAGTTTCCAAGAAGTTCATTCTTTTGTGTCCAGACCTACTGAACCATGAAGGACCATAGCAGGCACTTGAGTGAGTCATTCTTAGACTGGTGTTTCCACATCTCAGTTCCACAGAACACCCATGTGGTGTTTTATGTAGTATTTAATCCTCTCTTCAGTTGACTCGAAGACCATGTGAAAAAGGTACAGAAAACTAAGTGCAGTGGTTTTAGAAACGGGGTTCTGGCACGGTTTTTCCAGAAGCTTGCGTCATTTCAGGCACTCTTTATACAGAAACCGAAGGAAAGTTACAACAATATAAATTTTATTCTGAACCACCAAATTACATTGTACTTGTCCCTTTTGATTTTGCGATTAAGCCCTTTAAGCATCCTAGCACGGGCTCCCTTATTCTCAGCCAGGGGAAATTCCAGCATTGGGAGCCAAGGTTTCCATCCAATTCTTTGTCCTAGATCGCTCATTTTATACCCATATTCTTGTCTCTGTCCTGTCATCTGTTTAGCATGGCTGCCTCAGCAACATCAGGGCTCCTCTGTCACCAGCAGGAGACCCATAACTGTGACACGCCCCAACTCCAGGACAAACATATTCCTTTTCTACCAGGACTCCTAATTCTTACGTTTAGAGCAGCATCTCCTCCCTCCACCACCCGGTTTATTAGCTTGAATTTAAATATACAGTTATTTGTTCAAGCCATTATTGCTATAAATTAAAAGTTAGTTTTAAATGCTGTTGCCTAATATTGAGAAAAGCACTTAAAATGCATAAAAGCACCTCAATGATTTAATTAGGGAAAGACACGAAGGGCTGATTATAAGCACAAGACTGGAAAGGAATGGTTGATATAAGTATTATAAGATTGCAGGTGCAGAAAGTCTTGTCACCACATTATAGCCATAGTAATGCGGACAATCCTATTGTAACACAGCAAACAGTGAAAGCACATGCCACTGCCAGAAATGGAGGCAACCAAGAACACAACAGGGCATTGTTGATTCAGATCTGGACCCTGACTCCAAAGTGTGCTGATCAAGTCTCTTTCTATAATGTACCCGCACTGGTACCACAAATCTGAGCTTCCCTGAACTCGGAAGCCAAACTTTGTGGCTAGGGCCACTTTCTTGTTACATTTAACACACCTTTTTTTTACAGGCAGGTAAAAACCTGCCCCCTCCCATGGGTAAACCTACCTCCCCCTAAAATCAGTGCTGAGTGTGTTGTAACTGTATTGCCTGGCTTTATAATGTATAAGTAAGCCAGGGCTGGGATTGTTCCATGTATGTATATGGGGTAGAAATCATTTCATCCTCTGCAAAGTACTGAGCACCTGCCAATTCTTTTCTATGCATGAGTCAATTTTCACACCTGATAAGCTCTTTCATACTATCTCCTTATCATGGTTTTGTTTCAACTAATCTTGAAGAATCTGCTTGTGACGTTTCAACAGGTGTTAACTTTTTGCTTCAGAGCAATACAGAGGATGCAGTTTGTGTACAGTAACCACACATTTCAGTTTTTCACATGATTTCAGGTGGCCCAACCTCCCCACACCCACACCCACTCCCCAAAACTCCCAGGATACTGACATGTGCCAGTTTTTCATTTTATCAGAAATGACTGGGAGGGGGTTGTTTGGTTGCTTGTTTGTTTGTTTTTTAAATAGAGAGCAAATTCTTCTCTTTGTAGCAATATATCTTAAATAGTTTGCAGTTGTTTACCAGGAACAGTCACTAGTGCAGCGAGTGCTTTCTGTCATTAGCAGGGAGGGACTGAAGTGAAGAGAAAAGCTGAATAAGTATAGACATTACCAAAGCTGCTTTTCTTACTCAAAATGTATGTCAGTTACACCCGCTCAGCATTTCATGTTAAAGGTAGATACTAAGTTACTGGAAGAAAACCCTCTCCCTGCTGTGAAATTCACACATGTTGCTGCTGAGTCAGAAGCCAGGCAGTCAACACCTGCAGACATTTATGGCTTGGCTACACTTGCAAGTTAGAGCACATGAAATCAGCCTCGGGTGCCATAACTCCTGAGGTGTCAACACTGGCAAGTCACATAGAGCGCCCGGACTCTGCGGCTGGAGCACCCCTGGTAATCCACCTCCACAAGAAACATAGAGCTTGCTGCACCCGGGCCGGAGCGCTGTGGTACCAGTGTGGGAGCCCTGATCTATTAATGTGCTCTGATCGGCCTCCAGGAAGTGTCCCATAATGCCTGTTCTAGCCACTCTGGTCATCACTTTGAATTCTACTGCCCTGCCCTCAGGTGACCAACCGTCAGACCCACCCTTTAAATTCTCTGGGAATTTTGAAAATCCCCTTCCTGTTTGCTCAGCCAGCCGTGGAGTGCTCTAAGCGCATCTTTCCAGGTGAACATGCCTCCACGCTCCAGGCGATCCCCGGTATGAAACAATGGCGAGGTGCTGGACCTCATCAGTGTTTGGGGGGAGGAAGCTGTCCAGTCCCAGCTGCGCTCCAGCCGTAGGAATTACGATACCTATGGGCAGATATCAAGGGCCATGATAGAAAGGGGCCATGACCGGGACGCACAGCAGTGCAGGGTTAAAGTGAAGGAACTGCAGAATGCCTACCACAATGCGTGGGAGGCAAACCGCCGCTCCGATGCTGCCCCCACGACCTGCCAGTTCTACGAAGAGCTGGACGAGATACTTGGGGGTGACCCCACCTCCACTCCAAAGACCACCATGGACACTTCAGAGGCTGTGGCAGCCCAGAGTGCAACAAGGCCGGAGGAGGAAAGCGAGAGTGAGGGTGCTGAGGAGGAGAGGAGCCCAGAGCCAGAGGATGGCCCGGCATCCATAGATGCATGCAGCCAGGAGCTGTTTTCAAGCCAGGAGGAAGGTAGCCAGTCGCAGCAGACAGTGCTTGGGGAAGAACAAACAGCAGAGGAGGTGCCCGGTAAGCAGCTTTTATTTTGAGAAGGGAGTTGCTGGGTGCGGGCTGTTGGGGCGAGGAGGGTTGCAGAAAGAAGGGTTAGGGCTGCATGCATGCCTAGATGCGGAATAGGGCGTTGATGTGCTCTCTCACATCGCAGTAATCGGCCTCGGCGATCTCATCGAAGGTCGCATGCAGAAGCCGGGCAATCCGCTTGCACAGGTTACTTAGCAGAGCTACCGTGCTCCTTGTCCCAGTAAGGCTAACATATCCGCGCCACTGTGCTTTGAGGGGCGGGGGGACCATTGCCCAAAACACAGGACCCCAGAAGACAGTATGGCCCTGGAACAATCAGTCCCTCCCGCCCCTGTGGTTACTCACCATTTCGGGGCTCTTGTGGGTTATGTGCGCTTGCCTTGGGACAGGCAGCGTGTGCTATTGTGTGCACTGTGCTTGTATTTAAGTTCGGCCGAATCATTCCTCTGTCTAGTGTTAACAATGCTGCCTCTGTTAAATGTTGCATTTTGGCTTTACAGATGAAACCTTGAGATCCCAGACGTCCTTGTTATCAACAGCCGAAAGGCTGCAAAGAACCAGGAAGCGGCTGCAAAGAAGCAAGGAAGACCTTCTGCATGAAGTCATGCAGCAGTCCCCCTTTACTGAAAATCAAAAACTACAGGAGTGGTGGGAGACCGAAAGGAGGGTCTGCCAGGAGAATGTGGATCGCCAGCAACAAACCACAGAGCGGCTCCTAAGCATTATGGAGCGCCACGTGGACTCGATGCAGGCGCTTGTAGCACTGCAGATGGAGCAGATCCACACCCGCCCACCCCTGCAGTCCTTGTCCCAAAACTCTTTCCCTTGCGCCCCCATGTCACCGCCAACCCAGTTTCCCCAACATCTGATTTCTTATCACCACCAGCTGCCTCCAACACTGTTAGCTTTACTGCCCACCCCTGCAAACTACAACCCTCACCCACTGCACTCAACCCCCATCACCATGCATTTTAGCCAGCCTGCAGTGCAGCACTCATTGCATGGCACTCCAGACAGAAAGGCTGAATATAATAACAGGACATACGCAAATCTGTGATTGTTCCATTCCCCACCCCGCCCTGCCCCCTTCCCTCCTCCCACACAGCACAGATGTGTTTCTCTAGCAGTTGTGTTTCTTTTCAATAAATGATTTTTTTGGCTTTGGAAACATTCTTTATTGCATTAAGTAAAAGATAGCATAACCCAGACAAGCAACAGGCACTGCTAGTCAGTGCATCATACGTAGCCAACAGAGATGCCTACAACATTGGAACCACTGCACTTCACGCCCATGCAGGGCACCAAACATTACTGGTGGCTTTCAGCATCGAATCGCTCCCTCAAGGCATCCCTAATCCTTACAGCCCTGCGCTGTGCCCCATTAATAGCCCTGCTCTCTGGCTGTTGAAATTCAGCCTCCAGGAATTGAACCTCAGCAGTCCATGCCTGAGTGAAGTTTTCACCCTTTCCTTCACAAATGTTATGGAGGGTACAGCACGTGGCTATAACCGTAGGGAACTTGTTATCGGCCAGATCCAGCTTCCCATACAGACAGCGCCAGCGGCCCTTTAAACGGCCAAAAGCACACTCCACAGTCATTCTGCACCGGCTCAGCCTGTTGTTGAATCGCTCCTTGCTGCTGTCAAGGCTCCCTGTGTAGGGTTTCATGAGCCACAGCATTAAAGGGTAAGTGGGGTCTCCAAAGATCACAATGGGCATTTCAACTTCCCCTACGGTGATCTTCTGGTCCGAGAAGAAAGTCCCGGCTTGCAGCTTGCTGATGTAAGCAGAGTCAGGATGAGCTCTACCCTGACATCTGGTGGTGAATTATGGCGAGTGTGGAAAAGAACTCCAGGGGCTGATCTTGTTTGCATAGGCACACCCACTCGCCTGGCAGGAAACACAGCAACTGAAAGTGGTTACTTTGGCTGGTGTGGGATCCCCAGTTTCTCTATTATTGGGGCAGGAAGAATAAAGTTTTGTTACCCTGATTCTGTGAATCAAGGCCAGTGGAACTGTTGTATGACAGAAGGACTGAATGAGTCCTTCACCATTACCTAAGTAGCACTTGCTTGACAAGGGGCATGGGTTACAAAACCCAGTGAATTGAGAGAGGATGGGGACAGGTATTTGTACCTGATGGTATGGGCCCCCTCTGAGGGTCCGAAACACCAATTGCACCACCTCCTCTCTCCACTGTGGAATGTCAGAGCTAACTTTGATTCCCTTAGGAGTCTAGTTACAGGCTGCTGAGCTGAATTCACTTTGGGCCAATGGTGCACCAGCACTGGGGCTCCCCTACTATACTATGAGCTGAAATCCCTAAGAGCTGAAATCACAAAAGAGCTGATGTTATTAAGAGCTGAGATCACTGAGGCTATGTTAACTAGTGGGGGAGCCTGAAGCTATATTGCTCAGCAGCTGGCGGAGCAATTTGTGGGGACGACTGGAGGAGCAGCGAGCGGCGTGGAGCCTTGCGGGGCCAGTTGGACTGGCCCAAGGAACGGCGAGCGGAGCTGTTTGCGGGGATGGCTGGAACGGCTCACAGGTCGGTGAGCGGAGCGGAGCGGAGCAGCTTGTAGAGCGGAGCAGTTCGTGGGATGGCAGGAAAGTGGACTGGCTCGTGGTAAAGGCTGCGGCGGAACCCCCACGGAGAAACAGACGGCTGGCCAGCCTCGGATCACGTAAGGTGCCCCTTAACACCCTGCGTGCCCCCCCCCCCTTTACTCTGGGGCTGCACTGACCAGGGGCAGAGACTTTGGGGGTTGTTGGACTTTTGGGACTTTGGGTGGTTGCTGGACCCCAGAGACTTTGGGGACTCTGGGTGATTTTTGGGTTGCTGGTTTCAAGAACCAAAGGGAAAGGACACAGCCCAATTTGCTGGGGTGGGTTCTGCTCATGGTTTGTGTTATGAATCCTGTTTGTGGTGTTTTTCCAATTTTATGCTGATGTCGTTTACCTCATGTTATTAAACATTTTCTGCTACACTCAGACTCCGTGCTTGCGAGAGGGGAAGTATTGCCTCTTAGAGGTACCCAGGGGGGTGGTATGTAATTGTCCCAGGTCACTGGGTGGGGGCTCGAGCCGGTTTTGCATTGTGTTATTGAAACGGAACCCCTAGATACAGAACCCGGCCCTTGTTGCTGCCAACTTAGATGGGCAGAAGGGTTACACTAATGCTGTCTCCGAGGGCTGGTTTAACTCCTGGCACTCTACATTTGCAAGTGTAGCCATAGCCTTATAAAAGTATGTCACTCTCCTAGGGAGCAATGCTTGACTCTCAAAATATCTCCACAGAAATGTCCTGGGGTTTTTTGTTTGTTTTTTTGTTTCATTTTGAAAATATGCTCAGTCACCTTAAGTAAACACTGTGGAACCAACAAAGCAGAACTGGCTAGCTGAGCCTTTAGAGCAGAGGTTGGCAAACTACGACCCGTGAGCCGGATCCAGCCCGCCAGGGCTTTGGAGCCAGCTTGTGGATTGTCACCCATGGCACCATGGGCCCTGCGCCGCTCCCAGAAGCAGCTGGCACCACGTCCCTGTGGCCCCTGGGGGGAGGGGGTGGCAAAGGGCTCTGTGTGCTGCCCTTGCCTGTGGGTACCTCCCCCTCAGCTCCTATTGGCTGGGAACTGGGAACCGTGCCAATGGAGCTTCGGGGGAGGTACTCACAGGTGAGGGCAGCGTGCGGAGAACTCTGCCCCTCCCTTCCCCAGAGGCCACAGGGATATGGTGCCAGCCACTTCTGGGAGCGGCGTGGGGCCAGGGCAGGCAGGCCGGGAGCCTGCCCTGGCCCCAGTGCGCGCTGCTGCCACCCCAGAGCTGCTCCAGGTCAGTGGCTCCAGGCTGGAGCCCACACCCCAAACCCCTCCCCTGAGCCCCCTCCCACACCCCAACCCCCTGCCCCAGCCCTACATTCATGGCCCTGCATGCAATTTCCCAACCCAGATGTGGCCCTTGGGCCAAAAAGTTTGCCCACCCCTGCTTTAGAGAGACCTAGCCAAGATAAAGCCAGAGGTGGACACTTGTGCTTGGGCCTTTGAGTATGCTTGTGGCCAACTTTGAGCGTACAGCTGATAAATGTAACCTGCATACAAAGAAGAGTGGCTGTTTTGCTACTAAAGCACCTGGGGAAGGAGCATGAGTATTGGGGGGAGGGGATAACTTTTCCTAATGCTTATGATCCATGTACTCACTGAAAGCAAATAGGGACTTAACACCACAGAGGGAGTACAGGAAAAGAAGAAACAAGGATGACAGACTGAAAGGAACAAGGATAACGAACTCTGTAGTCTCCTATAAGCATGACTGCTGGCACCCCAACGCTTAGCAAGAATTGCGTCATGTTCTGCAGCTTCCCTATCAGTGCAATCTCCCTTTCTGCATTTCTCAGAATAGAACAATCTCAGGGTAAAGCAAAAAACACAATGATATGGCAAGAAATCCTCTCAACACTACAAGCAGAAGATAACATGTTTTAGAAGGGGGGGAGGTAAGGTAAGGGAGCACACATGCCAATATAACATTGCCTTACATCCTTCTCTAGCAGCATTCCACAACTTATCAGTAATGCCTTCTCTCTAAAAGGCATCAGCCACTGGCCCTTAACCTTTTTTTACTCAGAGTTAAAGCTGGTTGAAAAATTTGACAGAACAGTTTTCTGTAGGAAAACACAGTTTCATCAAAATCAAAGCATGTTGCAGGAACGTGCCAATTTTGGCCAAATTTTCAATGGGAGAAAGGTTAAAGAATCATTTCTAATTTCCTCTTTTGATAATGTCAAAACATTTAACCTGGCTATTGTTTTGATTAATTTGGTATCAATGTTATAATATTACATATTTCAATATATAATCAAATGTTAAATAAAATGTTGTGTCATCATGAAAACGAAATGTTTTGATGTTTCCCAGAATAATTGTTTTAGAGTTTCTGTTCTGCAGGAAATTTTGACTTTGTTCCAATTTAGAACAAAACAAATTTCAAGCATTGGAATTTCCTGCGGAATGGAAATTCCATTTTCTTACCAGCTCTACCCACAATATGTTTACTATCATAGAATCATAGACGAGGGACCTCAGGAGGTCATCTAGTCCAATCCCCTACTCAAAGCAGGACCAACCCCAACTAAATCATCCCAGCCAGGGCTTTGTCAAGCTGGGCCTTAAAAACCTCTAAGGATGGAGATTCCATTACCTCCCTAGGTAACCCGTTCCAGTGCTTCACCACCCTCCTAGTGAAACAGTGTTTCCTAATATCCAACCTAGACCTCCCGCACTGCAGCTTGAGACCACTGCTTCTTGTTTTGTCATCTGCCACCACTGAGAACAGCCTAGCTCCATCCTCTTTGGAACCCCCCTTCAGGTAGTTGAAGGCTGCTATCAAATCCCCCCTCACTCTTCTTTTCCGCAGACTAAATAAGCCCAGTTCCCCCAGCCCCCTAATTATTTTCATTTCCCTCTGCTGGACTCTCTCCAATTTGTCCACATCCTTTCTGTGGTGGGGGACCCAAAACTGGATGCAATCTCACAATAATGTTTACTAATGTTCATTCCAGGCTGTTTTGAGGGAAGATCAAAGAATAAAAATAGGCAAAGCAGGCAGTGCTGATGGCCTGAGGACCACATAAGATGGATATGTTCTCAAAACGGATAGCTCTCTTCATGCCTATGGGAGGGGGGGGAAATCACAAGTGAAACCCCTTCATTTAGGAAGGAGGGGAGCTGGAAACCTAGGAGGAAAAGATGCCAGGTTGGGGACTGAGGACAGTACTATGGTTAGAGGATTTTAGAGTTGCCAATTGCACATTAAATTCACTTTTAAAAATATGTAAAGAACATTAAAAAACCCAGTAGGTCTGACCCTAGAGGAATGGTTAAAAAAACAAAATTTTGGGAGGTTATGAAAAAATTAATGTCCCAATTATGTACCCAGCAAAACAGACAGAAAACAAATACTTAGCTATTTGGGTACCAATTATTTAATACTCAAACAAAACACATTCACCTGGGGGGAAAAACAGAACACCTGTCCAATTTTTTTAATATTAACATTTGGTAGAAATGCCTTATTTGATAAGAGAGTAATCAGAAGTTTTACTCATTTTACTTAAAATCAGCAGAAATAACATATCCGGGGTAGCACAGAGGCTCACTCAGCAATATGGTAAACCCTGTTAAACAGAGATGTCTGATGTATGTTAATGTAAAATGTTTCCACAAACCAAAGCTCGCTGTTACAGTGATTATCATTTTGTCTCTGATATTTACATGGCAATGATTTGTGAGCCTGTTAAAACTTTTAAATAAACAAATTTTAAAAAACATTTTTCCTTTTCTTTTTTTTTTTAACAGAAATTATATTTTCATCGTTGCTATTCAATTTATACAGCGGTGGAATAATTTTACTGCATAAAACAATGAATGCATTAGCAGTCAGTTATATCTGCCTGCAACAATACAACAGCAGTTAGATGACTCATAGGATAAAAAAAATTCTTTCGGACACATCTCTTTTTCAACTGAGTGATAGATTTTCGTGTGGGAGAGCTGAAGAACCAGCAGAGTCCCAGAGAGCAGATTTAGGATTGTTACGTTTTACCAAAAGCCACCCACTGTGTTTTTGTTCAGAAGAATCTGCCAAGCAAATTAACTTTGTTTGCTACTGCTCTGAAAAGTGTCCGCTTTGAAGATTATGTAAAAAATGTGCAGGAAATTTAAGTGATCTAAACCTCAAATTAACTTACATAAAAGATTAAAACATTAGATGGCTTGGCATTTAACAGGTGATTTTGTTAGAGCCTTAGAAAACAAACCACAATGTAAAATGTCAACAATCCCCAGGTGATATTTCATTATTTACTGGATCAGCAATCTGATGCAGAATTTATTTTCCTGATATGAAATTTCTATTGCAGGAATGTCTTTGCACACGTACAGTGAAACCACAAACAATATTATAAACAGTATTTTGATAATTTTATTGTAAACCATTTTAAAATAAAATTATTGTTTTTGTCCATATTTGTACGGTAGCCCAACACTATGACTAAACATGGACTAGATTTCCAGTTAGGTATGTGAAAATATCTGCCGAATGTATGTACCTGAATGTCTGTTGGGTGTGTGTGATTTATACATGGGTATCAGATATCTGTGCACATACATTAAGTGCACAGAGATTTGCATGTGTATATCTGAAAATCTGGTCTAGCAAAATCAGAGACAAAGTTCAGTGTAACTAATGGAAAATAAGGTTAAAAAAACAAAATCAAATGAGCAACATACTCTAGTCAGTAAAGAGGAGATAAGCGGGGCATATCAGCTGAAGGGAATCAATGCATCAGACATGGACATTTCAGTACTCCACTAGGGACCCTCTAATTTTTGTCTATGTTAGTACTTTTTACCTGCTTCTGTTACAATAGGTAACAGAAGAGGGTGAAGCTGAAGCAGCGCTGCAATTTAACTGCAAGTACAGACAGGACTAAGCAACATTTAGGATCTGCTGCACCCTCAAAAAAGGAGAAAAGCTGAAATGAAAGCAGAAAACATTTAAAAAAAATTAAGATGTGGCACTAACAAGCCCAGTGCCAGTCACTACCTTAACCGCACTGCTTCTGTGCTGTGCAAATCTTTCCCCAGCCGTCATCTGTTGTGTTTTGGTTGTAACCTCTTTAGGGCAAGACCTGTATCTTCCTACATGTCTGTACAGTGCCCAGCACAATTTGGGTTCTACTATAACAGAAATAATAGCCATGACTCCAAATATACAGGGAGCACAGTTGGGAGCAGGAAGGTGCCATTTTTACACAGTCACTCTCTAGAGTGGAGCTGCACTTTGAGAAAAAGATTGCTGCACATTCACTTACATTCTTTTTACAGTCCTGGTCTAAAGTTCCTTTAAAAGGGCAAAATCTGTGTGCTCAGGGCTAGACTATCTCATCACTACTTAGGAACATAGGGACGCTGCCATGCCAAGTCAGACCTGTGGTACAGATTGTCATGAGTAGCACCAGATGCTTCAGAAGAAAGTGCAAGCAACTTCATCCTGGAGTATTACCAGTAGGGTGACCAGAGATCCCAATAATATTGGGACCATCCTGCTATTAGGGGTTTTGTCTTATATAAGCAACTATTACCCCCCCCCCAATCCCCATTATTCACACTTGCTATCTGGTCACCCTAACTATAAGAGCCTTCCCATTGAGGAAGTTTCTTCCTAACATCCCCTCCTCCCATCAGTTAATTGTTGGCTTGTGCACTGAAGCATGAAGGTCCATAACTGTTTTATCCTAGCTAATGTAACTGTGGATGTTTTTAACATAAATATCTAATCCTCTTACCCCTACTTGCATGCTGTAGTGCTCAACGTCTGACATTTGTAATCAGCAGGGGGTTTTGCCAATTTGCATGAACACACTAAACAGGTAATGGGGAAGAACTGAGTACTTACTAAGAACCTCAGGGTTCTCTCCCTTTGAATCAGGTCAGTGTCATTTTCACTGTGAAATCTCAAAAGCCACCAACATAGAAATGAGTGAAAGCCAAAATGCACTGGGTGACACAGCCCTCGGTTTTTAGAGAAATATTCAGGTTTTAAACCACTTGAGTACTGTACTCTATTCCTGAACAGGCCAGCTAGGGCTTTGCAAACTCAGTCCTGGCAATTGAACTCCTCACAGCTGAATCAGCAATGAAAGCTGAGTATCTTCCGCTGAATGATAGGTGAGAGCACTGAAAAACCCATTGAAGCTGGTGAGAACACAGACGCAGTACAGGATTTACCATGGCGCCGGGCCCATGCTCCGAAGGGGCCCCAGCCCGGCCCGCTCTTCTCCACCCCACGCTCTCTCCTGAGGGGGCAGAAGCTTGGTGCTGCTGGCTCCTGGGGCTCCTGCTGCAGCAGGGCAGGCTCTGCCAGCAGCCCAAGCTCCTCCCCCGCCTCTTCCCCCAGCATGCTGCATTCCCACCCCTCCCCCTCTCCCTCCCACCGATCAGCTGTTCGCCCACACAAGGGAGGGGGAGGAGAGGAGCCATTGCTCGGGGGAGGAGGTGGAGAAGAGGCGGGGGCGGGGCCTTGGGAAAGGGGTGGGGGCGGGACATACCTCCTCCAGCCCCCTGCCGTGAGCCGCTTAGGGCAGGGGGCTGGGAGCACCCCCATGACTCCAGCCCACACCCCCAGCCCTCTGCCTGACTCCTGCACCCCCCACACACCCATGACCCCAGCCCTGACTCCTGCACCCCCCACACATACCCAGGCCCCCCACACTCCATGCCCTGATTCCTGCACCACATCACAGATCCACAGACCCCAGTCCTGACTCCTGCACCCCCTCATCCCCACCCCCACCCTGAGCACCAAAAGGGAGCTCCTGCACCCTCCCCCCCACATTCCCACCTGCACCCCTTGCACCAAATGGGAGCTGCCCCAGGTAAGCGCTCCACACCCCAACCTCCTGCCCCAACCCTGAGCCCCCCTCCCTTACCCTAGCTCCTGGCCAGACCCTGCACCCCAACTCCCTCCCAGACCCTGCACCCCCAGCCCTGTGCTCAGTGCATCCCCACCCTCAGCTCAGTGCAGAGAGAGACGAAGAGAATGGGCTAGAACCAAGGAGAAGGCAGGTACCCGCTCTATGTGGGCAGGGGCGGAGGGGATCCTGTTTACCTCCTCCCCAGCTCTGCTGCGCTTGCAGTTTACTCCTGACCCCTCCCTTGCTCCAGGGACCAACCCTAGCTCCTGCCCTGCTGTGCTTTTGCCCCTGGCCCCTGCCCAGGGCCTCCCGGGGGGGGGGCAAGTGGGGCAATTTGCCCCAGACCCCGGGCCCCGCAGGGGCCCCCACGAGTATGTTGGAGGCTCCTCTGCCTCTATCTTCCCCCATCCCCCGGCGTCTCAGCTGGTAAGGGGGCAGGGCTGCGAGCTGAAGCCAAGCGGCGGGAACTCAGGCCCCGCTGGAGACACCACGCCGCTGCAGCGCTGTCCGGGGCCACTCCTGGATGCAGCACGCTAAGGCTCTGGGAGGGGAGGTAAGCGGCATGGTAAGGGGCCGGGGCAGGCACCCCCCTGACCCCATCCTCCCCACAGCCCTGACCCCCAGCTCCGAGCCCAGCCCCTCTGAGCCGGGCACCCCCCGACCCAGAGCCCAGCTCCCCACCCAGCCCTGGGCAACAGCAGCACCACCCCGAGGCAGCGACAGCCCATTGGCACCAACCATCACCATCACCCAGCAACAGCCCATTATGTAATTGCAAATGTATACATACCATTAAAGCATTTAATGTTTTTAAATAATGTATTTAGTATATTTTCAAATTATTACAAATTAATTTTTGAATGTATTTCACTAGTTATTTTTTACATTTCCAAATACGTTACTATAGTATTGCAACTTTTTTTTTATGGAAGGGGCCCCCGAAATTGCTTTGCCCCAGGCCCCCTGAATCCTCTGGGTGGCCCTGCCCCTGCCTCGCTCCAGCTGGGGACCAATCCTCCCCCTCCCCTGTGCCCCGCTGTCAGGGTGGATAAAAATCAATGACTTTTTTAAAACAAATCAAAAAATCGGATTTTTTTATTTAAATCAGATTTTGGAGGAAAAAACCTATCTAAAGATAAAGATATATTATGTCTCATCATGGAATAGGGATTATAAATTCCAATTCTATAGTATGAGACAATCTATTCATGTAATGTTTAAGAAAAGTTTTGTAAATGAGTTCTAATAGTTCATGGATTAGAGACCCAATCTTATTGGGTTCCACAGGCTTCGTAGATTATTTAGGTTAATCTTTCTATCTACCCAATGGGACTCAGTGCTCAGTCTAGAAGATACCATCAGAGATGCTGAGTTTTGCAGTTCTCAAACTCTGGATTTCTGTCTACAGAGGTAACATGCTTGTTAACAGCAAACATGTTTTTAAATAAATAAATAATACAGAGAGGTGAGAAATAACAGACCTCAACTCTGTTGTCCCTCTGCAAATTTGTGTACACAGAGTCAATCCCTTACCTCTCTTTAAAAATCAAAAAGTTCAAAAAGTTCAATGAATAGAAGATTGTTGGGGGCGGAACAGATCTGGACAAGCAGAAGAAGCCTGGAGATAAATGTGAGAAGCGAGGGACATATACTTTTTGTTAAAATATTATGTTTGCTGTTGAAGAAAAAAATCCAGAATACTAAACGTTGTTGTTTTAGTTAAATAAAACAATTTTTAAATGTCTGTCTGGTGATGTTCTCCTCCTAATACAGCATGGCAAGAAAATCCTCCAAATATTAATGATTAACCTGTTGAATTGGAGATAGTTCACCTCCCAATGACTTCATAAATATCTGCTTCAATTACCTTTGGTAAATGAAATAAGCAAACAATCATTCATTTTCTGATATAGCTGTAAAGCTAATCTGAAAAGTTTTCAAAATAAATCACTGTTTAAAAATGTATAGTGTGTACCTTCTAAAAATGAAACCTACATCTATCTCTGAGTTGTGAATATGTATTAAAGTTATAACAACCAACAAGAATGCACTTTTATGTAGAAAATCATGATTAAATCGAGTCTTCCTGACTAGTGATTTAAATCATGATTTAAAGCAAATCCACCCTGTCTGCTGTGCTCTTGCCCCTGACCCCTTCATTCCCCAGGGAGGCCCACAAATATGTTTGGGATCGGGCCCACAAAAAGTTAATCCGGCCCTGCACAGAGCACCCACTGACTTCACCTAGAATTGTGAGTGCTTAGTATCTTTGAAAAACAAGCCTTTTCCCCCCTTCTAAGCATGCATGAGAGAACCACAGAAAATGCCAGTCAGCCCTCAAGGCTGAAGTCTGGCTTTCTTAGGGTTTAGTACTATCGCTCTTATCAATGGAGTATCTAGGTACTGAAGTCCTCTATCCAAACAGATACATGTGCAAGCAACCTCACACTCTTCTGTCAATGTGTCAGAATCTGACTTGGAATTACTGGAGAGAACAGTTCAGGCTCCACACCCGTTCAGTCTGTCTCCTCTCTAGCAAGACAACCAGTGATTCACCAGTTGTGGTTCTGATTTCTGATTAAGATACCCGCTGACTGGGTATTGTAGTGAGACCAACTCATTTTGGTACAAGGCATCAGCCAGTCTAGCTAGTTTTTGAGCACCTAAAACCATGAAAGGCACATTCCCTGCACCAGAATTTACAGTCCGGGTAAGCCAAGACCCAAGAGAAGTAGGATTATTACAGAGATAAGGTTCTCATGTCCACACACACATGCAGCTTATATACATTTTTAGTTTTGAATAAATTTCCCCATCCCACATCCAGCCCACAGCCCTGAACTGTTCTCCCCTAGCCCACTCCTCTTCTCTTAAGAGTCTTAGCCTGAATTCCCCCTTTCTGACCATGGAAATGTTATCAGAAGCAGCAGCCAAACAGCATGCACCCTCGACCTTTCACTTGTGTTCAGGGCCACCCCCAGGGAGTTGGGTAGAAGAAACTGGTTAAAAGATAGGAAACAAAGGGTAGGTATAAACGCTTACACTCCAAGTATGAGACTAGAGCCAACAGGTGGATGCAGGCAGATGGCAATGTCCGCAGCACAGGCTCATTTGTAAAATTACAGCAACTAATCTTTTGGAGAATCACCCATCATCGGCTTGTGCCCGTGCACTTGAATTACTGCCAGCTTCAAACCAAGTTTACCTCTTTTTCTACCTTTGATTCCACAAAATTTCCCATGACATAGTGTTTGGGTTTTATACTCTTTTCAGCACAAGGATAAAGAAGGTGGCATAAAAGATAAGACAGTGCAACATGCCTGTCTATTAATAGTAGAGTTAGGAGCGCATGAAGTGAAACCAGATATTATAGGGATAACAGAAACATGGTGGAATAGTAGTCATGACTAGAGTACAGATAGTGAAGGGTATGTGCTGTTCAGGAAAGACAGAAATAAAGGTAAAGGTGGTGGAGTAGCACTGGATATTAATGATGAGGTAGACCGTAAAGAAATTAGAAGTGATGGAATGGATCAGACAGAGTCTGCTTGGGCCAAAATCACTTTGGGGAAGAAAGCTACTAGAGGTTCCCCTGGGCTAGTGCTAAGGGATGCTACAGACCCCCAGGATCTGATTTGGATATGGATAGAGACCTCTTTAATATTTTTAAGGAAATAAATACTACTGGGAATTGAGACTTTAACTTCCCAGATATAGACTGGAGGATAAGTGCTAGTAATAATAATAGGGCTCAAATTTTCCTGGATGCGATAGCTGATGGATTCCTTCACCAAGTAGTTGCTGAACCAACAAGAGGGGATGCCATTTTAGATTTGGTTTTGGTGAGTAGTGAGGACCTCATAGAAGAAATGGTTGTAGGGGACAACCTTGGTTCGAGCGATCATGAGCTAATTCAATTTAAACTAAATGGAAGGATAAACAAAAATAAGTCTGCAACTAGGGTCCTTGATTTCAAAAGGGCAAACTAAGGGAATTAGTTAGGAAAGTGGACTGGACTGAAGAACTCAAGGATCTGAATGTGGAGGAGGCTTGGAATTACTTTAAGTCAAAGTTGCAGAAAATATCTGAAGCCTGCATCCCAAGCAAGGGGGAAAATGTGTAGAGAAGGGTTGTAGACCAACCTGGATGAGCAGACATCTCAAACAGGTTATTAAGAGAAAGCAGAAAGCCTACAAGGAATGGAAGAGGGGATGGATCAGCAAGGAAAGCTACCTCTTGGAGGTCATAAAATGGGAAATGCTAAAAGCCAAGCAGAGTTGGAACTTGCAAAGGGAATTAAAACCAATTGTAAAAGGTTCTATAGCCATATAAATAAAAAGAAAACAAGGAAAGAAGAAGTGAGACCTCTAGCCACTGAGGATGGGGTGGAGATTAAAGATAATCTAGGCACAGCCCAACATCAAAACAAATACTTTGCCTCAGTTTTTAATAAGGCTAATGAAGAGTTAGAGGTAGTGGCAGGATGGCTAATGGGAATGAGGATCTGGAGGTAGAAATTACCACATCTGAGGTGGAAATTAAACTCAAACCATTTAATGGGACTAAATCAGGGGGCCCAGATAATCTCCATCCAAGAATATTAAAGAAACTTGCACATGAAATTGCAAGCTCAGTAGCAAGGATTTTTAATTAATCTGTAAATTTGGGGCTCGTACCCTCTGACTGGAGAATTGCTAATATAGTTCCTATTTTTAAGAAAGGGGGGAAAAGTGATCCAAGAAAGTACAGGCCTGTTAGTTTGACCTCAATTGTATGCAAGGTCTTGGAACAAATTTTGAAAGAGAAAGTAATTGAGAACATAAGAACGGCCGTACTGGGTCAGACCAAAGGTCCATCTAGCCCAGTATCCTGTCTACCGACAGTGGCCAATACCAGGTGCCCCAGAGGGAGTGAACCTAACAGGTAATGATCAAGTGATCTCTCTCCTGCCATCCATCTCCACCCTCTGACAAACAAAGGCTAGGGACACCATTCCTTACCCATCCTGGCTAATAGCCATTAATGGACTTAACCTCCATGAATTTATCCAGTTCTCTTTTAAACGCTGTTATAGTCCTAGCCTTCACAACCTCCTCAGGTAAGGAGTTCCACAAGTTGACTGTGCGCTATGTGAAGAAGAACTTCCTTTTATTTGTTTTAAACCTGCTGCCCATTAATTTCATTTGGTGGCCCCTAGTTCTTGTATTATGGGAATAAGTAAATAACTTTTCCTTATCTACTTTCTCCACATCACTCATGATTTTATATACCTCTATCATATCCCCTCTTAGTCTCCTCTTTTCCAAGCTGAAAAGTCCTAGCCTCTTTAATCTCTCCTCATATGGGACCCGTTCCAAACCCCTAATCATTTTAAGTTGCCCTTTTCTGAACCTTTTCTAGTGCCAGTATATCTTTTTTGAGATGAGGAGACCACATCTGTACACAGTATTCAAGATGTGGGCATACCATTGATTTATATAAGGGCAATAATATATTGTCCGTCTTATTCTCTATCACCTTTTTAATGATTCCTAACATCCTGTTTGCTTTTTTGACCGCCTCTGCACACTGTGTGGACGTCTTCAGAGAACTATCCATGATGACTCCAAGATCTTTTTCCTGATTCGTTGTAGCTAAATTAGCCCCCATCATATTGTATGTATAGTTGGGGTTATTTTTTCCAATGTGCATTACTTTACATTTATCCACATTAAATTCCATTTGCCATTTTGTTGTCCAATCACTTAGTTTTGTGAGATCTTTTTGAAGTTCTTCACAGTCTGCTTTGGTCTTAACTATCTTGAGCAGTTTAGTATCGTCTGCAAACTTTGCCACCTCACTTTTTACCCCTTTCTCCAGATCATTTATGAATAAGTTGAATGGGATTGGTCCTAGGACTGACCCTTGGGGAACACCACATAGGACATAGAGGTGAACAGTAATTGGGATAAAATACAACATGGTTTTACAAAAAGTAGATCATGCCAGACCAACTTGATCTCCTTCTTTGAGAAGATAACTGATTTTTTAGATAAAGGAAATGCAGCAGATCTAATCTACCTGGATTTCAGTAAAGCAATTGACACAGTTCCACATGGGAAATTATTAGTTACATTGGAGAAGATGGGGATTAATATGAGAATTGAAAGTTGGGTAAGGAACTGGTTAAAGGGGAGACTACAACAGATCATACTGAAAGGTGAACTATCAGACTGGAGGGAGTTTACTAGTGGAGTTCCTCGGGGATTGGTTTTGGGACCAATCTCATTTAACATTTTTATTACTAACCTTGACATAAAAAGTGGTTGTGTGCTAATAAAATTTGCAGATGACACAAAGTCGGGAAGTATTGCAGGATGGTGGAGGACCAGAATATCATACAAGATGTTCTGGACAACCTTGTAAACTAGAGTAATAGAAATGGGATGAAATGTAATAGTGCAAAGTGCAAGGTCATGCATTTAGGGACTAACAAGAATTTTTGCTTTAAACTGGGGATGTATCGGTTGGAAGTGACAAAGGAAGAGAAAGACCTGGGTTTGTCAGTTGATCACAGGATGACTATGCACCTCCAATGTGACGCGGCTGTGAAAAAAAGCTGATGCCATCCTAGGATGCATCGGGGAAGGTATTTCCAGTAGAGATAGGAAGTGTTAATACTGTTATATACTCCTGGGGGAATTCTGCACCCAAAATTAAAAATTCTGTGCCAAAAAATTAAAAATTCTGCACACAAGATTTAAAATTCTGCAAAATTTTGTATATTTTATTTGTAAAAATAATACAGTTTATTTCAAAATATCTGTCAGCAAGTATGTCAGTAACAATACAGACAACAAAAAAAGATTCAGGAAATATTTTTTGACAAATAGATTCCTTACTAGGCGTATTAATACAGAACTTTATAATTCATTTAAACTACAATACAGAAACATATTTCCCACACCCCCAGAAGCATTGCAAAGGCTTGGGAGAGTCAGGGGTAATAGGAGGGGCTGAGGAGCCTGGGGGTGACCCTGGAGGGTTGTTGGATGTGGGTGGGAGAAGTATGGAACAATTTTTTTGTGGGGAGAAGGATTGGGTTAGGGAGTTGGGAAACCTCCCCCATGCAGACCCTGGCTGACCCCTAGCTTTTCCCATTCAGTCAGGCATGTATGCCCTGTCCTAATGTGGCCCTGCACCCCACTCAGCCACCCATCTCCATGTGTCCCTGCACCCTCACTCAGCCACCCACTTCCCCCAGTCCCCATGTTCCCAGCACTCCCGCTCAGCCCCTGCCCCAGTCTGTCCCCCCCACTAGCCCTTTTGAACCTCAGTTTATGTGACCCACTGGCAGCCCCATGTGCCCTGCTCTGTCTCTCCCCACCCCTCCCCACCCATTATCCTGTTCCTCCTCACCTGGCCCTGCAGGCAGGGTGCTGTGAGGAAAGAAGCCTCTCCTCCTCTTTATCGGTGCTGGTTTCTCCAGCCATCTCTGTTCTGGTACCACAGCAGCTCCTGAGTAGTAAAAAACATAATGGCAGCACCTCTCTGGCAGAATGTATTTTCTGTGGAGAAAAAAATTCTGCGGGGGACATGAATTCTGCATGTGCACAGTGGCACAGAATTCCCCCAGGAGTAATTATACAAGGCTCTGGTGAGACCTCATCTGGAATACTGAGTGCAATTTTGGTCTCCCATGATAAAGAAAGATTAATTCAAGCTGCAAAAGGTGCAGAGAAGGATTACTAGGATGATCCCAGAAATGGAAACCTACCTTATGAGAGAAGACTCAAAGAGCTTGGCTTGCTTAGCCTAACCAAAAGAAGGCTGAGGGGAGATATGATTGCTCTCTATAAACACATCAAAGGGATAAATACCAGGGAGAGAGGAATTATTTAATGTGGACACAAGAACAAATGGATAGAAACTGGCCATCAACAAGTTTAGTT
This sequence comes from Terrapene triunguis, assembly GCF_002925995.2. Lineage (NCBI taxonomy): Eukaryota > Metazoa > Chordata > Testudines > Emydidae > Terrapene > Terrapene triunguis. The sequence continues at coordinate 4,443,041 of NW_020698372.1, forward strand.
GAAATTAGATGATGGTTTCTGACCATCAGAGGAGTGAAGTTCTGGAATAGCCTTCCAAGGAGAATGGGGGAGGGGGAAGGGGCGGGCGCAAAAAACCTAGCTGGCTTCAAGACTGAGCTTGATACGTGTATGGAGGGGATGGTATGATGAGACTGCCTACAATGGCATGTAGCTGATCTGCAACTGCTAGCAGCAAATATTGCCAATGGCCATTGATGAGACACTAGATGGGGAGGGCTCTGAGTTACTACAGAGAATTATTTTCCAGGTGTCTGGCTGGTGGGTCTTGCCCACATGCTCAGGGTCTAACTGATCGCCATATTTGGGGTTGGGAAGGAATTTCCCCTCAGGTCAGATTGGCAGAGACCCTGGGGTTTTTTTGCCTTCCTTGGCAGCATGGGGCATGGGCCACTTTCAGGTTTAAACTAGTGTAAATGGTGGATTCTCTATAACTTGAAGTCTTTAAATCATGATTTGAGGACTTCAGTAACTCATACAGGGATGTCTACACTACGAAATTAGGTCGAATTTATAGAAGTCGATCTTTTAGAAATCAATTTTATACAGTCGATGTGTGTGTCCCCACTTAAGACCATTAACTCGGCTGAGTGCGTCCACAGTACTGAGGCTCGCATCGACTTCCGGAGCATTGCACTGTGGGTAACTATCCCACAGTTCCCACAGTCTCCGCCGCCCATTGGAATTCTGGGTTGAGCTCCCAATGCCTGATGGGGCAAAAACATTGTCGCGGGTGGTTCTGGGTAAATATCATCAGCCCCCCCCCCTCCATGAAAGCAACGGCAATAAATCGTTTCTCGCCTTTTTTCCTGGGTTACCCGTGCAGACGACATACCATGGCAAGCATGGAGCCTGCTCAGCTCACCGTATGTCTCCTGGGTGCTGCCAGACGTGGTACTGCATTGCTAAACAGCAGCAGCTCATTGCCTTTTGGCAGCAGATGGTGCATTACGACTGGTAGCCATCGTCTCCTGGGTACTCTTTTAGCCGACCTCGGTGAGGTCGGTCGGGGGCGCCTGGACATAAATGGGAGATGATGATGGCCAGCAGTCGTAGTACACTGTCTTCTGGCGAGCAGCCAGGAGACGACAATGGCTAGCAGTTGTACTGCACCATCTGCTGCCAGCCTAAGATGTATAAGAGAGATGGCGTGGATCAAAACAATACCATAGCACGGAGCCCACTCAGATCACCACCACAATTATGAGCACTGTAAACACCATGCGCATTATCCTGCAGTATATGCAGAACCAGAACCTGCAAAAGCAAAACCAGGCGAGGAGACAACGGCAGCACAGTGATGAGAGTGATGAGGACATGGATACAGACTTCTCTCAAAGTACGGGCCCTGGCAATGTGGACAACATGGTGTTAATGGGGCAGGTTCATGCGATGGAACGCCGATTCTGGGCCCGGGAAACAAGCATAGACTGGTGAGACCGCATAGTGTTGCATGTCTGGGACGATTCCCAGTGGCTGCAAAACTTTCGCATGCGTAAGGGCACTTTCATGGAATTTTGTGACTTGCTTTCCCCTGCCCTGAAGCGCCAGAATACCAGGAGGAGACCAGCCCTCACAGTTCACAAGCGAGTGGCAATAGCCCTTTGGAAGCTTGCAATGCCAGACAGCTACCGGTGGAGTGGGCAAATCTACTTTGGGGGCTGCTGTGATCCAAGTAGCCAACGCAATCAAAGAGCTGCTGATATCAAGGGTAGTGACTCTGGGAAATGTGCAGGTCATAGTGGATGGCTTTGCTGCAATGGGATTCCCTAACTGTGGTGGAGCGATAGACGGAACCCATATCCCTATCTTGGCACCGGAGCACCAAGCCAGCGAGTACATAAACCGAAAGGGATTCTTTTCAATGGTGCTGCAAGCACTGGTGGATCACAAGGGGACATTTCACCAACATCAACGTGGGATGGCCGGGAAAGGTACATGATGCTCGCATCTTCAGGAACTCTGGTCTGTTTCAAAAGCTGCAGCAAGGGACTTTCTTCCCAGACCAGAAAATAACCGTTGGGGATGTTGACATGCCTATAGTTATCCTTGGGGACCCAGCCTACCCCTTAATGCCATGGCTCATGAAGCCATACACAGGCAGCCTGGACAGTAGTCAGGAGCTGTTCAACTATAGGCTGAGCAAGTGCAGAATGGTGGTAGAATGTGCATTTGGATGTTTAAAAGCGCGCTGGCACAGTTTACTGACTCGGATAGACCTCAGCGAAACCAATATTCCCATTGTTATTACCACTTGCAATGCGCTCCACAATATCTGTGAGAGTAAGGGGGAAGATGTTTATGGCGGGGTGGGAGGTTGAGGCAAATCACCTGGCCACTGATTATGCGCAGCCAGACACCAGGGCGGTTAGCAGAGTACAGGAGGGCGCAGTGCGCATCAGAGAAGCTTTGAAAACCAGTTTCATGACTGGCCAGGCTACGGAGTGAAAGTTCTGTTTGTTTCTCCTTGATGACACCCCCCCCCTTGGTTCACTCTACTTCCCTGTAAGCTAACCACCCTCCCCTCCCCCCTTCGATCACCGCTTGCAGAGGCAATAGAGTCATTGTTGCTTCATATTCATGCATTCTTTATTAATTCATCTCACAAATAGGGGGATAATTGCCAAGGTAGCCCGGGATGGGTGGGGGAGGAGGGAAGGAAAAGGACACACTGCAGTTTAAAACTTTAACTCTTATTGAAGGCCAGCCTTCTGATGCTTGGGCAATCACCTGGGGTGGAGTGACTGGGTGGCCGGAGGCCCCCCCACCGTGTTCTTGGGCATCTGGGTGAGGAGGCTATGGAACTTGGGGAGGAGGGCTGTTGGTTACACAGGGGCTGTAGCGGCGGTCTCTGCTCCTGCTGCCTTTCCTGCAGCTCAACCATATGCTGGAGCACATCAGTTTGTTCCTCAAGTAGCCTCAGCATTGCCTCTTGGATTCTGTCACCAAGCTGATGCCACCTATCATCTTCAGCCCGCCACTTCTTATCTTCAGCCCGCCACCTGTCCTCGCGTTCATATTGTGCTTCCTGGACTCTGACATTGTCTGCCTCCACACATTCTGCTGGGCTCTTTCAGTGTGTGAGGACTGCACAAGCTCAGAGAACATTTCATCGCGAGTGCGTTTTTTTCGCCTTCTAATCTTCGCTAGCCTCTGGGAAGGAGACGATAGTGTGAGCATTGAAACATTTGCAGCTGGTGGAGGGAAAAAAAGGGAGAGTGGTAGTTAAAAAGACACATTTTAGAGAACAGTGGGTAGACTCTTTCATGGTAAACCTTGCTGTTAACATTACATAGCACATGTGCTTTCGGTACAAGGTTGCATTTTGCCTCTTATTGAGGGTATGCCGGTTTGGTGTGAGAGATCTTTCACGCAGGGCCGGGCAACAGAATTTGGCTTGCAGGCTGCCATGGTAAGACACAGTCTTTTGGCTTCTTTAACCTTCATAACATGTGGGAATGGTTTCAAACAGCAGCGCCCTCATTTCCCATACCAAGCAGCCGTTGGGTTGGCCATTTAAAATGGGTTGGCCATTTAAAAGGAGGAGGTGCTGCGGTTTTTGGGTTAACGTGCAGCACAAACCCAACTAAATCCCCCTTCCCCCCCACAATTCTCTGGGATGATCGCTTCACCCCTCCCCCCACTGCGTGGCTAACAGCGGGGAACATTTCTGTTCAGCCACAAGCAAACAGCCCAGCAGGAACAGGCACCTTTGAATGTCCCCTTAATAAAATCACCCTATTTCAACCAGGTGACCAGGAGTGATACCGCTCTCCTGAAGATAACACAGAGAGATAAAGAATGGATGCTGTTTGAATGCCAGCAAACACTGAGACCATACGCTGCCATGCAATGATTCCAGACTACATGCTACTGGCCTGGTGTGGTAAAGTGTCCTACCCTGGAGGACGGAATAAGGCTGCCCGCCCCAGAAACCTTTTGCAAAGGCTTTGGGAGTACATCCAGGAGAGCTTTATGGAGATGTCCCTGGAGGATTTCCGCTCCATTCCCAGACACGTTAACAGATTTTTCCAGTAGCTGTACTGGCTGCGAATGCCAGGGCAAATTAATCATTAAACAAGCTTGCTTTTAAACCAGGTATAATATTTACAAAAGGTACACTCACCAGAGGTCCCTTCTCCACCTGGCGGGTCCTGGAGGCAGCCTTGGGTGGGTTCGGGGGGTACTGACTCCAGGTCCAGGGTGACAAACAGTTCCTGGCTGTTGGGGAAAACGGTTTCTCCGCTTCCTTGCTGTGAGCTATCATCTTCCTCATCCCCAAAACCCGCATCCCTGTTGCATGCTACTCCATTGTCGGAGTCAAAGCACAGGGGTGGGGTAGTGGTGGCTGCACCACCAAGAATGGCATGCAGCTCATCATAGAAGTGGCATGTCTGGGGCTCTGACCCGGAATGGCCATTTGCCTCTCTGGTTTTTTGGTAGGCTTGCCTCAGCTCCTTACGTTTCACGCGGCACTGCTGCGGGTCCCTGTTATAGGCTCTGTCCTTCATGCCCTTTGAGATTTTTTCAAATGTTTGGGCATTTCGTCTTTTGGAATGGAGTTCTGATAGCACGGATTCGTCTCCCCATACGGCGATCAGATCCCGTACCTCCTGTTCGGTCCATGCTGGAGCTCTTTTGCGATTCTGGGACTCCATCATGGTCACCTCTGCTGGTGAGATCTGCACTCACCTGCAGATCGCCACGCTGGCCAAACAGGAAATGAGATTCAAAAGTTCACGGGCCTTTTCCTGTCTACCTGGCCAGTGCATCGGAGTTGAGAGCGCTGTCCAGAGCAGTCACAATGGAGCACTCTGGGATAGCTCCCGGAGGCCAATACCGTCGAATTACGACCACACTACCCCAAATTTGACCCGGCAAGGTTGATTTCAGCGCTAATCCCCTCATCGGGGGAGTAGTACCGAAATCGATTTTAACAGCCCTTTAAGTCGAAAATAACGGCTTCGTCGTGTGGACGGGTGCAGGGTTAAATCGATCTAATGCTGCTAAATTCGACCTAAACTCGTAGCGTAGACCAGGGCACAGAGGTTAGGGAGTCTATTGCAATGTGCAGGAGGTCAGACTAGATGATCATAATGGTCCCTTCTGACCTTAAAGTCTATGACAAACAGTTGAAGGAGAAATGTAGGGTTGCTAGAACTGATCAGAAGCACCTTCAAATGAGGCTTTTTGCAATATTTCATCAATTTAGATGTGGAAAATGTTGCCATTCCTAAGAGTTTAAACCAAACTGAACAAACTTGGATGGGCAAAGTTAGGCACCTAAACAAGTGGCTGCCCCGACAGATGCCAGACAATTTCCATTGACCTCAGTAATTCTCAACATCAGGACATTTATTCAGGTGTCCAAATATGGCTTTAATTAAATGGTTTATATAACCTTGTCCTTCGTATTTGAAGTACATTGGGCTGTGGATCAAAAGTGCAAGAATAGCATCATAGGAAGGGATTGTTGCAGCAGAAACCCTTGGAGTAAAATTTCACCAGTAGAGCTAAATAGTGCAGAAAGTAGCATGCATGACTTGAGCTCTGGGTTCACATGCTTGGCTGTACCCATTGCTATCAGACTTGCATATTCATGAGAACTATAAACCACATACTAAAACTGAAAGGCCATTTTACAAAAAAGCTAGAAAGTCTGCAGTGGCCACCTACAGGCTGTTGAGGGTAGGATAATTCTCCAGTTCTGAACCAATGGCAGACTTTCCTGGTATAAAGGACAGGGCTGGCTCCAGGTTTTCTGCCGTCCCAGCGGGGGGGGGGGGGGGGGGGGGGGGGAAGGAAAAGAAAAAAAAAAAGCCTATCGACGGCACTTCAGTGGCAGCTCAATTGCGCCGCTCCGTTCTTCGGCGGCGGGTCCTTCACTCCCTCTCTTCCTCTTCGGTGGCAGCTCAAAGAGGAAGAGAGGGACTGAGGGATCTGCCGCCAAAATGCCGCCGAAGACCCGGACGTGCCGCCCCTTTGTATTGGCCGCCCCAAGCATCTGCTTCCTTAGCTGGTGCCTGGAGCCGGCCCTGATAAAGGAACATAGTGTCCAGAGTTAAAATTCAAGTGACTGCTACATAAAAATGTAGATGGCCGCAAAATGTCTGTATGAATTTTCCTCCTGAAGTCCACAAGAGCACATGATTTGCTAGCTTGATTCAGGCTACCATGAGGGAAGCGTCCCATAGTATCTAGCTCCAAATTTTCCATGCAGAGAGGAAAATAAGCAGAGAATTGTTGTTTAAGCTCAGTGATCCCATGTCCAGAAAGCTGAGGCATAGCATGAAGAGTGCTGAATGGTAAGCTAAAACCACTTAGTTTTCCTCCTAATCAAGAAATGCCTCACAACTGTTCTGACTTTACGTTCCTACCCCCCGATAATCCTGCAATAAACATATTCCCCATCTTCACTATTCCCACCTCTGTTCAACACTTTCCACTTAGAGATTCCATACACCTTTGAATAACCCATTGCAAAGCTCTACAGCTTGGTTAGCCTTTTTACTAGGCTTAGGGAGTGAATTTTGTGTGCGCCGAGTTTGTATACCCCAAAGTAGAACCAGAGGCCAGCAAATGGCTAACAAACATGGGACCTTACCATGAGATCTCCAGGGGGAAGGGGAGTTGTGAGGATGCATATAAGGACCTGAGAGCTGAGGGTGAAGGAAGGGGCCACAGGCATGCAGGAGTGAGGGAGAAAGGATCAAAGAGATCTTTAGCCAACCAAATACAAACAGGTAGGGTACGGGTAGGCGCGGCTTCCATTTCAGTTCGTAGGACTGAAAAACTTTTAAAACAGTTTTATTTTTCTCAAAGCAGTTTTTTCATTCTCAAAAGCAATGGGAAGAATCAGCTTCTCTAAAGAGAAATGGGAAGAAGAGACCACCGGCAATTGATTCTTTCACTAATTTCATCCCTTTGCTTGGCATCTTACTTGGCATATTGATGTGCAATTTGTGCTCAGACCCTCTCTTTGCTCAGTTCCTCAGGAACACTGTGAATTCTGAGCTAGATTTACTAGGAAGGTGGGAGATCTGAAAAGATGTTGAGTAAAAACATATGGTACAGTACAGGACTAAGGACCATTAGAATGATTGTAAGGGTACTTAATAGAAATACATTAGAACCATGAGAAGGTCTTTGGCGGACATTAGCCAGATTGCCAGCATCCATCAAACCCACTGTGCCTAATAAAGACCCTCTTTTTGGGGAGAGTCTAGATCAAATACAGTGAGGTCAAATTCATCCGTGGTGTGACCACACCAATTCCAGGGATGACGCTGGTGCAACATACTTTGGCAGGGAACCAAATCATACCTGCAAGCCAACTGGAAAGTCAGACTTTTGACATGCAATTGTCAACATTCTTGTGAAATGTAAGGCAGTGATCACAGCAAGATACCCGCCCAGTGAACCAACTCTGAATACATGATGGTTATCTGGGCAGGGGGAAGTTGACACAAGTGACTTGTATCAGCAAAACCAAAAGAACAGCTGTTACAATCCTGCATGAGCTCCCTCGGGTTAACACTTGCTAACTTTGGGTCCCAATGGCTCTTGGCTTGCTGAGGCTGGGCAGAGTTTAGGCTCTGGGTCTCTAGGCACGCATTCCAGGTGCAGACCCTGTATCTGACACAGTTGTTGGCAGTGGGAACACTGTGGTCCAATTGCCTGGGTCCTGCAACTAGTGTCAGTTCTCCCAAACCTCCCTAGTAGCTGGGACATGCTCCCCAAATTCCACCAAAGCTGTGGACCCACTCATTCACTGTTTCCCTCTTTGGGGACTGTGTGACAATGAAAGCAAGTAATAGAGATTCTGGAAACGGATTTCTAAACACACACTTTAGTGAGATAAAGCATGAGAGCCTTTGTGACAATGCGGTTCTGGCGGAACCCAACTGAGAGTGCCAACTCAGGACAAATTGCTCAAACAGAGCAGTTACAGCCCAAGGTTGGGGTTTTTTCCACCTCTAAGGCAAACCAAACCAGCCAGACTAAGAGGACTTCGGTCTCACCCCACTGGCTAACCGCAAGTCTCACAAGCAATCTCCTTAGGCACTCCAGTTTCCCAGTATCACCACCAGTACCACTCGTTATGGGGACAAATGGTTATGAAAACCAAGACCCCAGTAAAAGAAAAAGGTTCTCCTGATCCCAAAGGACCAAGCCCCAGACCCAGGTCAATATACAAATCAGATCTTACCCACAAATCACGCTGTTGCCAATCCTTTAGAATCTAAAATCTAAAGGTTTATTCATAAAAGGAAAAAGATAGAGATGAGAGTTAGAATTGGTTAAATGGAATCAATTACATACAGTAATGGCAAAGTTCTTGGTTCAGGCTTGCAGCAGCGATAGAATAAACTGCAGGTTCAAATCAAGTCTCTGGAATACATCCCCCGCTGGGATGGGTCCTCAGTCCTTTGTTCAAAGCTTCAGCTTGTAGCAAAGTTCCTCCAGAGGTATGAAGCAGGATTGAAGACCAGATGGAGATGAGGCATCAGCTTTAGATAGTCTTTTCCAGGTGTAAGAACACCTCTTTGTTCTTACTGTGGAAAATTACAGCAAAATGGAGTCTGGAGTCACATGGGCCAATTCCTGCATACTTTGCTGAGTCTCAAGGCATATTTGCCTTCTCTCAATGGGTCCATTGTATAGCTGATGGTCCTTAATGGGCCATCAAGCAGGCTAGGCAGAGCTAACACCAGTTTGTCTGGGATGTCACCCAGCAGCATAGCATAAGTTTGAAATACAGACAGTATAGAGCCAATATTCAGAACTTCAACTACAAAATTGATACACACACATAGACAGCATAATCATAACCAGTAAACCATAACCTTGTCTTAGACACCCAATTTGACCCCCTTTATACAAGAGTTGCGTGCCACTACAGGACCTTGGTTGCAACAATGATCTAGATGGTCCCAGATTATATCAATAACGTCACAGCCTTACAGATGCAGGCAAAAATAAACAAATGTACATAAACTCTTCCCTTCAGTGTCCTCACCACTCTAAGAGCCCTTTGAGATTTGGTCAGTCTTTTCAGAGTCCCAAGTCCCTCCTTTCCTCCTGCCTAGTCTTGCCTCCTTGTTCTGGTTGGTAAGAGATACCTACTAAGAGCAAGTCATGTCCTTTTATAACTTCCAGGCCCCTCTATCTTGGACCCCCTGGCGAGCCCCAAAGCTACTATCAGGTGATTCATTGCTTGGTTACCACCCACTTCAGTCCAGACAGGAAAAACTGGATTCTTGCCCACCCTCTTTGGCAGAGTTATTATATTGCTAGGGAAAAGTCATGCATCGTTAGTGACCTTGATCACGCTGCATTATTCACCCTCTCTCAACACCTCATGGAATTCCAGTCCAAGGTGGACGCAAAAAGACATCAGAGAAAGCCCAGGACAGTCTCACAATCAAAATGGTGCTCACAAAACAAAATGGAGTTTGCAGTTCAACATCAATACATGTAGACATACACTAAGTCACTAGCAAAGGAAAAAGTTATACATCACCATACACCAGTAAAGGAGAAAGTGAGAGCTCATGAATCAAGCTGTACCATCTTTGGCCTGGTTTTTTTTTTTTTTTTTTAAATGATCTGTTGTAGTATTTGTAAGCAGTGATGGAGAGGGGAGGGTGAAGTGTGATCATGAAGCCACAGGACCAAAACAAACAAATACCACTTTCAAGTGCAATATCCGTTTTTGTGGGTAAAGAGAACTGTGCCTAGTGCAAGCACAAATCACCTACAGAGCATCTGATTAGCTTCCATCAGCACTGTACGCAGGCCATTTGCCCCAAATTTGGATCATGTACTTGGATTTAAACAGGGATAGATCTGGCTGCACTGGGCTCCAAAGGACAAAAAACCATAACGTTCACATGATACGTAACTGAGAATTGCTGACTTACCTCTGACACTTATGGTTTTGACATGAGTAAAAATCATGATCCACGTGGACTTTGCCCTGAATGGTCGCTGGGCAGCAAACGGCATCGGGAAGGTTCCCTCGACCGAGACCGGTACCTAGCCAGGGGTGACTAGGGAGATCCCAGCGGCGGCTTGCCTCTGGAGTGCGGGGCCGACATCGGCGGTGCTCCTGGTATCAGCATGGACATAACATCCCGGGCCGCCTGCAGGGCCTCCGGACATCCGGGGAGGCCTGCTCCGAATGGGCAGGGCTACTCCGCTCGACTTGAGTCAGAGGCCTAGAGGCTGGTGGGGATCAAGGACTGCCCAACATGGGTCTAGCTTCTGTCCCAGTTTCCTCCAGTGCCGCGGTGAAGAAGGCCTCTTCCTAGCCTTCTTGGCATGCCCCATGGACGGGGAGCGGCGCCGACTAGTCGATGGCACTGAAGGGTCGCTGCGCACTGACACTGCAGTGCCTGGTGCCGACTCGGAGCGGCACACTGGAGCTGGGGTCAGAACTGACTCCAGAACAGCCCGGAGTCTAACATCCCTTTCTCTCTTGGTCCGAGGCTTAAACGACCTGCAAATCTTGCAGCGATCGCTGAGATGGGTTTCCCCCAAACAGCGTATACAGTCCGTGTGCGGATCACTCACGGGCATAGATTGCCTACAAGTGTCGCACCACTTAAAACCCGGGTCACGGGGCATGCCCCAGCCCAGGCACTCTAGCTAAACGTAACTAGCTAAATGAAACTAAACTAACTAACTAACTACAGGTACCATACACTGAACGAACAAGCAGTTTTGGGGCCCGAGCTACAGCAAAGCTGAAGCAAAGCAGTTCCGAAGCACCTTCACTGGCGGCAAGAAGGAACTGAGGGTGCGGGGAGCACGCAGCACCCCTTATACTGCACCATGGAGGCGCCACTCCAGGGGTCGCTGGGGCACTCACCTACAGGTACTGCTAGGAGGAAAACTTCCGGCACCAGTGCACATGGCGGGCATGCACAGCTATTGTGGAATACACGTGAGCAATCACTTGAAGAAGAACTTAGCGGTATTGTTGTTGGGGTCTGCCAAAAATGGTCTTCGCTGGATCCAAAAGCACCTCATTCATAGGTAACACAACTCTGGTCCAGCAGCTTATGTTATAATTCCTTGACCTCTTCAAGTGGTATCTGCAGAACATTTGCCACCTGTTTTATGTGGTCCTGAAATTGCTGGAAATCATCAGCCACAAACAGTGGTGGAGGCATAACCACCTCATATGGAGATGACAAGGATATAGAAGTTGGAGTGGTAGCCTCTTTATCTGCCCTGGCTTCCTGCTCCTCAAATATCTCATCCTGAGGAATGGGCCGGGGTGACGGGGATTGTGTGTGTCTCTCTCTCTCTTCCTGGTGGGCAAGACTTGAAGCCTTGGAAAATTGTTGTCTGTATGCCACCCGGGGTCCCAGTATGGCCGTTGTGGGGGGGCCATATGGGAGAGGAGGTGGCAGCTAAGGCTAGTCCCACCACCCATGATGTCTTTCCCAAAAGTATTGTTTCCCTTTGCAGGTATCAAAGAGTGGCTTCCTGTATGGACGGGTAGGAGAGCCCTGTACTGAGATAGAGAGCACCTTTCAGTCTCTTCTATCACTGTCCTTTAGATGTGTCATCCAGTGGAGGAGCCCGAGCCGAAAAGGGTGGTGAATCAGGCAGTACCAGAGATATACGGGAGTACAGTGATCGAGTGGGTCTTGGTACCGAGCAGAGCTTGGTACCCATAAGTAGTGGAGACTCCAGTTCATCAGCCACCAATAAATCCTTTGAGTATCTGAATTCTTGTGGTACCGAATGAAGAGTCGGTACCAACCTGACAGTGTATTTGTCCCTAGGGTAGACAATACTAAAGATTTAGAATGCACCAAGTTGGGTGCTGATGCGGTCAGACATTTAGGCTTGCATGGTACCCATCTGGGGAGGTACTGACAGTAAAGCTGAGTTCTACAGCACCAGTCTGGAAGAATGTTTCTCCTTGCCTTCTTTGTCATGAGCCTCAGTCAGAGTTGTGTTTGCTCTTGGAACTTCAGGGCTTTCCAGCCCTGCTGGTACTGGAGAAGTTCTTTGCCTCTACCGTACCAAGCTGAGATGTTGAAGCTTGTGAGAGGTCTTTTAGGAGGAAGTTCCTTAGGAAGCGAGTCAGAGCTCCTCTTCTTATGACCTTTCAAGATCATGTCTGGAGTCTTTCCCTTACCAGGGAGAGATGAGCCAAGGTCAAAGGGGCATTGGATCTGCCCAGAGACCAGTTTTCAGGGGAGTTCTCCTCACCTGGCTCTGAAGCGAGCTTAAGGGAGCACTCCACTTTTAGTAGCCTCAACTTAATCTCCCAGTTTTTCCTTGCTTTGGATTTAAGGGCCAGACATAAGTTACACTTCTGAGGCAGCGAATGCATTTGGGGTGGGATAGCTTCCGGCAAGCGAGGCAGCATTTCAACCCCAGTGAGCTGCGTATGCCCTTCCAATGAAGGCAAGACTCCCGGAGGGAGGGGAGAGGAATAAAATGGATCATCTCAATTTAGCTAATCTAAAACTAAACTACAAGCAGGAGAAAAAAAACTTTTAGCTGAGGCAGGCTCAAAGCAGACACACTAAAGCTCCATCTCAAGCCACAGCAGTTGTAAAGGGACTGAGAGCAGTTTCCCACACAGCCTGAGGGCGGGGCACAAGACTGTGTAGGGCATATGTGCGGGCTGAATGGACACTGCTAGCAAAAATCACTGATCGAAGGTGTATGGGGCACACGTGCACCTGAAGTGGAGCACACAGAGACAACCATTTCATTCAAAGATTGTACAAAGCTTTAAGACATTAAGTAAACATCACAACACCACTATGAGGTAGTTAGATAGGTATTTCTGTGTTACAGAAGGGTAACAAAAAGGCAGAGAGAGGCTACAAGGACTTGGACTAGGTCACATAGCAAGCCAGTGATGTAATTTTTGAGGATTGTAATGTTTCAGTTATATGTGTGGACATAAGTATAGTTTCTGCATATAGGTTAAGAAAGTGATTCTGACTTAAAGAGACATTAAAGCAGCTCCTAAAATCTGTTCTGAGCATATCACCAGAAAGGAGAACTGTACCACATCTGACAATAGGCATTTCATCATGGTCTAAGTCCTATATGTTCAGATTAATAAAATTTGTAATATTATCGGTAACAGTGCCATCTGATGTCTCCTAACAGGGTTATATGCAAGAGAAGTAGAAATAGAACCCAGGGCCCCCACTTTACAGTTCCCTTCTCTAACCCAATGGTCTCCAAAGTTTTTTGATCACGCACCCCCTGCCGCCCCAAGCAAAAAATAAAACCCGCCCGAACTGCCAAAGCAGCACTGCTCCGGCGACGCTCCTCCTGCCGTGCACCCCGAAGGATCCTCTTGCTCACCCCCTAGGGTGCGCGCACCCCACTTTGGAGACCACTGCTCTAACCAACAAATCACAGTCCACACTGAAAACAGCAATGAGTGGGGCACGTATATAGATGAAATTATATCCATTTCCTACATGTAAAACATCATACCCTCCCTTGCACCTAATCCTTGTTTGTATCTGTCAATATTAGATTGTTCGGTCATTGGGGCAAGGCCTTTGTGAGGCCACATGTTGAGTAGAGGCACAAGGTAATAGGTATTATATTATGCTTCGCACACAGCGTAGAAAATGAAGCCAAATGATCTGAGAGATTTAACAGTATCTCCAGTGGCAACTGTTACAAGAGCTATGCGTTTGAATTTTTCACCGTTAACCTCCCAACATTTATGTCCCAACACATATTTTCTTTCATGGCTGGGAATGATTTGCCATATGGCTGCCATATAGTTAAAGTGCTGAATCGCTATAAAAAATATATTTAAATGGAAGTGCAATTCTGTGAACACTTGTACCCACAAAACCCACAACCGGTGTGAAACTCATTCTGTTCCATTCCGTAGGCTCAAAACGTGGCTCTGATGTATTAATAACACTTAACCATTTATTTAACTCAGAGTACATGTTCCAAGACGTGTACAGACACAGGTGCCATGAAAAACACTGGGAACACTGTATCCCAAAAATTAAATACTCCAGGGGCCAACATGTGAAACAGTCCCTAAACCACTGGATTTTGCATATGAAGGACTGCACATAACAAAGGGGTTAACCACTTAATATTTTAACTTTAGGGGCTCTCTATCCAGCCCATCTTATCTGGAGCCTTCTGAACTTTGAAAGCAACAATGGCCAGAGTATCTGGAGGAAGGTCAACTGCTAGTGAAGGGGAAAAGACGGTTACAAAACCAGAACACTGAGGACTGAAGGACCTTCACTAGGAGAGGCATCACTCCATTCCTGTTCTCTCTTCACATGCATCTCTGGGCAGGGACGTGAGCACAGAGCCATTGACTAGAAAAAAGACAATAACTGAAATCAGTAGCCGTCACCACTAGGTGAGAGGGCATATAGTTGCATTTCTCCTGAGTTAGCCGCTCCAGACACAGCAACCATTCCTGGACCTCCGCAGCCCCGTCTGATTGTTCTGGTTTGCTTTAGACCAATCTTATAAATGCAGCTATTAATCAAAAATGTTCCTTGAGCACCTTATATTTAGATATACTAAACCTTGTTCCTCCCACACGGATACTCTAAGTGCCCTGTCACAGCTCTGATAGAGTTCCCCCAGCTGAACATTCACCAGGCTGCTGGGTGCTCCTAAGCTTCCCTTCGACTGAGTAGGCTATAGCACTGTATCTTTTCTTGGTCTCTCTGGCATGATTCCGAGGACCAGACTCTCTGTCTATTACCTCTTCAAAGAAACGGGACCTTGCAACCCAGTTGCCTTAGGTCTCCAGGACCACTGCTGACCCCCCGATACCCCAATAGTGTAAGCACACCATTTCCTCGAGTTCCAACCTTGTGGGTACTCTGCATTTACACTCCATCTCTTCCAGGACACATGGTAGTGGAAGCAGACAGACACATATGCTTTGTAAGGCTTCCAAAATCCAATTGCTCTTTACTTTAGCTAGTGCAAGAAATAGACAAACCAAGACAAAATAGTACAGCTGTATGCATTTCCCTGTCTCAGTTTCCTCACCGCTTGAGCATTCTTTGGTTTTAGGTCAGAGTCCTCTAAGGAATCCAGGATCCCTCCTCCTGCACATGGCTTCTTCTCTCAATCATGGAGCCTCTCTCTGCTGCAGTCAGGTTCCCTCTTCCTCAGATGGTCCTGCAGTTCAGGAGGACCCCTCTGCCATGAAAGCATGCCCCTCTGCTCCTGCCCAAGCTTCCTTGTCTCTGCGAGTCTCTCCGCCCAAGTTGGCTCGGGGTACTTCTACACAGCAAAAGACCCCACCACTGTAGCACGTCTCAGAGCCTGGGTCAACTGACTTCCCTCATCAGGTTTTAGAGCCCAGGCTCTAGCCCAAGCCTGAATGGCTACACTGCTATATTTAGCCCTGCAGCAGGAGCCCAAGAGCACTGACCTTATATTTAGATATACTAAACCTAGTTCTTCCCACACTACATATTTTGTTCTGCTTGTGGGAAAATTCCACCGTTCCAAACCCTAGTTCCCACGCAGTGAGGTTGGAGAAAATTGGATTTACCTATGTGACCATCTCATCAAGGTTTAACAACTCTCCATTGTCCCTGATCCAGGGGATATGTGACACAGTCCGACACCATATGGCTGACTCCATATACACTGAGGGATTCAATGATACAGCAATTTCATCAGATCAACTAGAATTCATAAATTGTGAGATTACACAAATCATCACGTCCTCATCTTCTTTCTCTTTGCTCTCAGCATGCCTACGGTTGAGGGAAGACTCCCTCTTTAAAGAAAGAGGCTTTACTCACTTTGGATAAATTCAAAGGAAACAAGTTGATAGTTTATTAAAACATTGTAATGTCACTATCTCAATCCTTTGTTCTTTAAGGCTCCTCCTTTCATACAGAGTTTGCAAGACTGAATTAAAACCAAAGAGGAGCAATAAGTAGAGACAGAGACTGCTATAGAAAGCCAGCTTTCATTGACAGCAACAAGAAAAGATTCTGCATGGTTGCAAACAAAAATCAGGCACTTACATCATGATTAGTAATTAACTGGAACAGAATGGAAGATACCAACAAGTGATTTGTAATATGTTCCCAAAGTAAGAGTGAAAACTATTGGACGCAAAATCTTCATCTTCTATGGCATTAGAAGACGGAAAATGGGAATCTTCCAGCCCATTTTAGAAAACATGATCACGTTTAAGGCCTATTTAAAAATTTCTCTCTTTAAATTTGCATTCAGTAGTCGGTTTCATCATGACAATGTGTCACATCACAGCTCCATGGATGTTCCATCTGGACAGCAATGACACACTTAGGCCCTGATCTGATCTCACTTGCACTATTGTAAGTTAGAAGCAACTCCCTTAAAGTCAGTAGTGTTACACGGACATGAAACCAGCATAAATGATACCAGAAACAGGCCCGGAGGCTGTGTGCGCCCTGGAAAACGGAACCTATTTTTATTGACCAGCTTGCACTGGTTTAAGCATAAACAGTTTATTGAGTTCATACTAGCCATGCTTACTTGTGTTCTGAACCATTGCAGTTTTGCTTCATGCCCACTAAAACCACTTTAAAATGTTCTGTCTAAACATTTTTTGGAAAGAAAATGCCTTTTTGACTATGTGGATTTCCCCCCCCCCCCCTGCTTTTGTCAACATTTTCAGGTTTATGTAAAAAAAATCAGTTTGGGGGTTTACAAAGAAAAGTTAATATTGTTTTTGTCAATTTTTCTCACAAGAAAAAGGTCATAATTTGCCAACGCGCTCCTAATGTCCACTGTAGCGGAGTCAAGTAGCCTCTTTAAAAGCAGGCATCACTACCTCAGGGATTGGGAAGGTCATGTGGCTGGGGGGGAGGAAGTGGGTCAGGTGACCAACTAGAACTGCATAAGAAACAATCTGGGGTTGACAGTATGGGGACAGTCATGGGTGGAGACAGGAGCAGGAAAAGGCTGTCTAGAGGCTGAAGCCAAGCTAGAAAAAACTGCAAAAGGCTGACTGACAAACCAGCTGAGACCCACAGAGACCAGGCTTTGCGAGAGAACCTGGGAGGGGGTCACCAACCCTAGTGGGCCAAGGAGGAGACCTAGAAAGAGAGAGACAGTGACAGCAAATCCAGGAAAGGACAGTAGGAAAGACGTAGAGAGACAAGCCCAGGGAGATGAAGCAAGGCATGTAAGTGGACTTTCTCTACCTGTTGTACGGTCACCTAACTAGAACCCAGAGTAGAGAGAACAACTGGGTTCTCCTATGGCACCAACTGGAGGTGGCGTGGAAATTCCTCTTCAACTCCACAGTGCCTCCAGGAGGAGGGCAAGTGGATATCCCTGTGGAAGGGATTACCAGGTCCAGGGAGGGGACTACTGAGCCCCAGCAAGCCCCAACTTTTGTAATTTTATCACAACTCTTGTGTTATTGGGTATTTTTCTAAGAACCTCCGCTCCTGGAGACTATTACATGAGGCTCAGGTTTCATTAAAAGATATCTAGCCCCCATGGTTGCAGAGAAAAGCTTGAGAACATGACTCAAGTGTACCTCAAAGACTCAAATACCAGAAGCCAAAATGGGGGGGGGAAGTTGTTTTTTCTTAAAGTCCCATGATTACACCAATATCATGATTTTTGAATGCTAAAGTCAGGCAAGACTGTAACGGGTTCAAAAACCCTGTTTGTGGATTTGTTTTGTTAATTCCAAAAGGAGTGGACTTTGTCACTTAGCCAAACGGCTAAATCATGCCAGTGCTGGGAGCTGGAGGAGAGTCAGTGAGTTAGCCCAAGGGGAAACTGTGGCAGACCTGTGTCCAGAAGCTACTCACTAACATCCACATCAGTGCTGTTTCACCATTTCAGTTGCAATGCACTCTAGGTACCTACCCCATAGTTCCTGTCACAGGTCCAAGAAGCAGCAGATTCTGGGAGAATTCTGAAGGTCACTGGGAAGGTTTCTAAAGGGGGGGGAGAAGACGGGGGAAGAGGACTGACCATGCTGGCAATAAGCTACTGCAGACTGAAACAGTAGCCACACTAACCAGGTATTTAAGCCTGGAGGAAAACAAGTCAAATCCAAATGGTACTTGGCACACACAAACCCTTTGGATACTTGTTTGTGGAGATTAAATGTTTATAAGCGTGGTAGTGGGGCCACTCAGTTCTTGGCAAGGTAAATTTCTCTAAGTTCACAAGAGATGTAAAACGACTAGTTTAAGAGGTTCCTTTTCATGCACTCACAGTTCCCAAAGCTATCTGTTTACTAAGACTTTGATGTTAAATATTATCTTCCATCTAAGTCAAGTCTCATGCACAACAACTTACTCTAAGGCTAGAATCTTCACTTTTAAAGGAGACCCTGTATTTAGTATCTCTTGTTAGTAAACAGCTATGCTTTCAGTGCTTTGAAAAAATTTCCACAGTTAAACATACTAATCGATTTTTAACACTGATTTTCCCTGCGAAGAATGTAGGATTTGAGGGTGTGGGGTAGAAAAACAGGAGAAGGTAAGGGGACACATTCCTAAATAATCATAGAGGGTCCAGCCATAAATCTTTAGTGAACAGCTTCCGGGTGTTGTTTTCATACTGCAGTGTTGCATTGATATCAGGTTTGTCTACAAATTCTATGGCACATTTCTGAATGCCACAAGGAGACTGCTCCAGCTCCAACACTGTGATATTGTTCGGTGACGACGAAACGAGGATGTTGCTTGGAACAAATAGGGTCACTTGAGGACCACGAACTGGCCAGTAACGACCGAGGTTAAAGCCATTGATCCAAATTTGTCCCTGCCAAAAGACAAAAAAAAAAATGTTTTAAGTCAAATAAAAATTATTAAATTAATAGCTTACTTAACCTCTACCATCCTGAGGACAGGAATTGAGCCTTCATGTTTCATACAATGAAACACTATATTTTCACACTATATATTGATCAGGCTAAAATATGCTGGGATTTAAATCCTGATCAAAACATACTTTAAAAACAGGCAAAACAATCATAGTTCCTTGATTAATTAAAAACCGTGTCAACATTTAAAAATGAGATGTTGGAAGAAAATATACCTTTACTAAAAAATGAAGACTTGCACGCCAAGAAAATAAATTAGTAGTATCCATAAAACACCAAGGAGACAGAGAACTACTGTGTCCCAGACCAGTCAATACTACTTGGGAAGCTTGAAAAAGTGACTCTTGGCAAGTTTAACTGGAGACATTTGGGAACAACAAATTTCTGGATGTTGCGTTTGTGTCTCACCTGAAGCCATTCTCTGTAGAGCTCTGTGAAGCTCAATATTTTAGTTGTCAGGAGCTTCTGGCAAACCTTCCTTTGGTTTTATTTCAAGAGGGAGCGACATAATGTCCACCCCTCTCCCAGCCCTGAATTTTGCTTTAAGTTTCAGGTTAAAACAAACCTGAAAACAAAATTATATTTGCTTAAAGGTAACTGGTAAAGGGGAGGGGAGGTGACTTGTTGAAAAGTGCACTGAACAATGGTCTGAGAGTTTTTGTGCAAAAAAAGTAATTTATTCGCAGCTTGTTTCAGCCGTTTCCGACCCTCAAAGTCTCTATGGCAACAGGAGAACTTGATAAATAACATCACGAAAGAGAAACCTGAGCAACTGTGAAGAAAAAGGGACAGTTTAGCTAGACTGTTAAACTCTGTTTTCAGTGGGTTTTGTTGTTGTTTGGTTAAAGTCGGGTTCTAGTGACCACCAAGACTTAGCAGAAAAAATAATACTCTTGTTAAAGTTGAAAGACCCAGACCACGCCTGGTAATGCGAGATTTCACACAAGCATCTGAGACATCCAAGAAGCACTCTTGCAAAAAGAGGGATGACTTGACATTGTTGATGTTTCTAACGTAAAAAAAACAAGCTTAAGAAAGCCTTTCAAAAAATTGCATCTTTTAAACACATCATAAAGCAGCAAAAAACACCCCCAAGCTCATTATTTTTAGAAAAATCATCTTAGTCATCTTTAAAATGGTGACGTTTCATACCATTTCAGTGGAATTGTAAACGGAGCCACATTCACTCAAAACTGAACCTCGGTTCATGAACGTTTTGACTGAACTGGACTGTTTTGAGTTCATAACAAAAAGGAAAGTTCCACGTGTTTTTGAGGTTTAACATGCCACACAGCTCCAATCTCTCACGAACGCACTTTCTGTGTTAGTCAGCTACAGGCTCAGAACACTGGGACTTCAATGGACGAGAATTCAACAGGAGCAGGTGAATTAAAGCATCAATTTTTCCCCATATAAAATATCCTTAGCCGTTAAGACTAGGGGAAAAAAACGATGAGATGCATGGCACAAAGGCAGAATGATGACTAAATAAAAGGGTTTCTATAAGGCACTGGGAAGGTAGGACTTTAACAGCATCGTTGTGGCTTCCGAAAAACTTAGGGTACGTGAAATTGCAATTAAAAATGAAAGGTGAGGAAAATGTAGCAAAGTCTCTCAAACATAGATTAGTAGAGTATTAAAAAGAAAATAGTTATATTGCAGTTGTGTTTCTGTAAATTTATTTCAAATCTTTATAAATAAATTATGTCAAATTCATAATTTTTCTCCAAGAGACGGGTAAATTCCCAAATGAGGGTGAGTTCAACTTTCCATTTGCCTCTGTGGCCTAGGATCCTATCTTGCTCTGTTTTGCCAAGGTGTTGTTAAACTTCAACCCCAAACATTTTTTTTAATCAAATTAATCTCGTTCTGTGGCTTGTTTTTGCGGTACGTAGGGGGAAAGAAAATATTCTGACTCAGTGCTTTGCTTCTGTGATCTTTTAGGGTGAAAAATGGCATTAGAATTGCTGTAAGTTACTGTTCCACACACAAGATAAATTCATTACGGTAATGTGAAATATGCTCTAGCTCATTGAGAACTTGTGGGTTGGTGCAGGACTTAGAGGGGGAAATTCTAAGACCTATACAGAAGGTCAGATGAGATTAAAAAAAAATCATAATGGTCCCTTCTGGTCTTTAAGTCTGACAGTTTACTTCATACAATTTCTTGGAAAATATGAGCTCAAAGGTTAATTTGCAAGGAGCTGTTCTTAAGTTTACAGATCACGTATGCAGCATGGTTATGAAATCCTATGTCCATATATGTCCCCAAATCTACTAATTTATAACATCCATATAGACTAAATAACATGTTATACAAAATAAAAACAGAAGAACCAGCAATTAGAAACAGAAAACTTCTTTTATATGACAAGATAGTTGTTCACAACTCAGCAGTAGTTTCTAGTTCAATATCTAAACTCTGAAACCCCTTTTTTAAGCCATACCATTAAGTTCTGCAACAGACAGGAGCCTCTAAACCACTGTGTTGTTTTTTTTAAAAAAGATACAGCACACTTGATATGTTACAACACAGCAACAACTTAACTCAGTCAATTACAGCCTGTCCAATTTTTTAGGAGTAAATTCAGTACCACTGACAGGTGCTAGATTGACAGTCTTAGACTTTTTAAAAACTTTATCTTTATTATTTTTATATAAAATATTAAAACAATGAAACAAAACATATATAAATACAAGCACAAGATAGAAATAGCATATAAAGAACAAATACAACATTCATGATTTCTAAAATCTGGGGGGGAAAAACAAAAAACAACCTGTAGAGATCATGCAGGGCATCAATTATTAAAGTGACTAAATAGATAAATAAGTGAGAACATAACCTACGAGTATTGCGGACTAATATATACTAAACTGCAAAAAATATGCAATAGTTTCATGAGTAACCAGACATCCTCATTTTTTTCCAAGCATTTCTATTAGACAGTCATTTTTTCCATTAGTAATAGAGAACTCACTAAGCCAATCTGTGTACGACTGAGGAATTGCAGAGCGCCATTTTCTCAAAACAACTCTTTTGGCAACTAATATAGTTACTGCAATCCATTTCTTAATGTTAGTCTTACACATTTAAAAAACAACAACAAATGTTCAAGAGTACTGTATGAAAGAAAAAGCCTGCCAGTGTAATGATGACTGACCATGCACAGTACTTTGCTATAGCGCAGAGTTGCAACTATCACTCATTTGGAGGGAGGTACTTTTATTTAGTCTTATTTTCATAGCGATTTTAAAATCTCACCTCATGATGAACGATTGCTACTTGTTTTCAATGAAGTTTTAAAATGTTACTCATTCAAACTAAGATTGCCCAATAATGGCTATGAAGTATGCAACAATTTCATAGCAGAAAACTATTTTCCACTTCTACCAATACTGTATCATTTTGAAGGCTCCTGTGGACTTGATAAAAATGTCAGAAAAACCCTTACAGTTCTTCATGAACACATTCACGGTTATGCATATATAGTGTACCATGACATTGTATAGAGCGGGTATGTGGAATTTTTGGCCATGATACTAATTCCACTGAATTTTCAGGAATCTCTCAAATCACATTAATGTCATTCATGGCAAATACAGAAAGGTTGTGGAACCTACCTAAGAAGCATTAGGTGTTGGAACAGAACCATTTAAAAGTGCCAAACAAAAACCCTGGATCTAAGTTCATCCAAAATTTGAGAGTTAGTAGCTTTTGGAATCCAAATCAGAATTTAGCAATTGGCCTGTGTTTCAATTTGTGGGATAAACAAAAGATCTGGAACCTGTGAATTGCCTGAACTTTGAAGAGTAAAAAATCAAGATCCACATTTTCTTTTATAAAGACACATCATTGTGGTCATTCTGCTTCCTTCTTTGAAAACAAATATCACCCTACATGTCCTTCTCTAGGTGCGAGATTAGTGCCAAATCAGCAATCAGCAACTGGTGTACCTGCATCCCTGCAAACCCCAAGTGTTGCTAAGGAAAGCCATGACTTGCACCATTGCCTGTGTAACCCTCAATCCATGCAAATCACTGCTTTTCTTGACTACAGTTGGGGCTTGGGCTGGTGCAGCTACACAGGTTGCTATGGCTGAATCCCAAGATAGCTGGGGCTTATCCAGTTCAGCATTAGGCATCTCCACTGCTCCAGTTTCCCCTCTGAGTCACCCACAGGCTTGTAAGTTGCTGCAGTGCTCACATGCAGGAGTCTTTACTGCATTGCAGCACTGAGGTGACTTAGCTCTCTGGCTAAGTCAGAGTTCACCACTTCCGGAGCATCAAAAATAAAGTCTAGTGGCAACACACAGTCTTCTGCCCTACACTCTTCCAGGTCACAGCAGTTCCCTCCGAGGGTCTTAGGCAATCTTCAGCCCTTCCATCAGGCTCAGCTTGCTGCCTCTAATTAATCTTCCCACATCCCACAGTAGCAGCATAGAAGGGGGCCAATGCCCACAGTCTCCTACAGGTTCCATCTTATAATTGGGCTATTTGCCCTTAGTCACTCAAGCTCTAGCCTTGTCCTTCAGTTTTCCCCAGGCCATAGTCCTCCATAAGCCTTCCTTCAGCTTCCCCTGTATATAAACCCGTTTCCCAGGTCTCTCAACTGAATCTTCTCCCAGCAGGCTTCTGCTCCCAGCAGTCTCGCTCCCCAGGCCCTCTGCCTGGGAACTAGGGGGAACCTTCACCCTGCACTTGCTTTCTCCCCACCTCCACTCTCAAAGTGGGCTATTGGCACTCCTTATGAACTTTGGATGGTCACTTGACGGCTCATTCCCCTCAGCTAGGGAGAAATTCTGGTCTTGTCTACACACAAAACTTGTACTGCTTTAACTATACCAATATAGGTAAAGTGGTACAGAGCTTCGCAACCCAACGGGACCCGACTACAAGTGTGGGGTTCGGGTTGGGCTGGAAACCAGCCCACACTCTCAGGCTCAGGTCAGCTCTGATCACTTCCTCCTGCCTGCGGGGTTGGCCCGGTGGCGGCTGCATGCTCTGCTCCTGCCAACCACTGCCACCTAACTGTTCTGTGTGCTGCCAGGGAAGAGGCGCTGCAACTCCTCATCACACTTACTCCGTAGGCAGGAGCAGGCCACGCAGCTGCTGCTGCGTCAACCCTAAGGGCAGGAGGTGGCTGTCGACAGATTGCAGGCCCAGGATGACCCCAAGCCCACACGACAGCACTGGCACAGGTTCGGAGTGGGATGGAGTAACTGTTGGGTTTGGGTCGGGGCTGAAAAGACTTAACCCTTTTGGATCAGGTTTGGCTTGGCTGTGCTTGGGTCGGGTTCAAGTCTGGGTCAGGCTTGAAAATTAGGCCTGGGCAGACGTCTAAGGTGGTACAACCCCTCTAACGTGGATGCAGTTATAGTGGTATAAAGGTGATTATACCAGTATAGCTTATTCCCATAAGGGAAGAGGAATCAGCTGTATTGGTATAAGGCATCTTTATACAGCTACAGCTGCATCCATATTAGGTAGTTGGGTCTGATATAGCTACTTCGATAGTCTAAATATCATATCCAACAAATCGGTACAAAACAACCCAAACCAACTGTGCAGGCCAGGAAGGGCCAAGCCTTGGAACTGGCACACTGGGCCATTCATGTGTCCTGGGATCACTGAACTGCTGTTCCCAGGTACACACAAAGCCAGACTATCTGAAGAGTCCATTTTTTAAAGTGAGGAGCCTGGTCAGGGAGGGGGACATAAAACTGAACTGGGGAGGGAGGGGGAAGAGGATGCTAAACCAATCCAAGTGATTTCCTTGAGAAGATCGATAACTGCTGCATGCCACCAGCTCATATGCCATTTCAGCTAGATGGGGATTTAAAATGGAGTTCTAAATCGCTATAGAAATTGGGGCTTGTAATCAAAACAAAAAGGGCCCAGCTATGCTATGGGTGCAATTTCCATAAACACTTAGCATTGGCCTCTTGCACCCCCTGAAGTCAATGTAAATTCTACTACTGGCTTCAATAGAAGCAGAGAGAAGCCAACAGTGAGAGCTATTGGAAATCCCACCCACTCAGGTTTAACCATGCCAATTTCTTTATTTAGCATTTGTGTATTCGCCTAGCCAAGCATTAGCGTTCTTAGTGGCCAAGTGCAGCTCTCGGAGCCCACCACTGAATTTGGTTAGCAGGCACTCCTCAACAATGGGTATTATTGTTCAACCTGCACCGCAGCTTGGACTGTCTCAAAGACCCCAATGGAGCTGGTTGGTTGCACAGAGGCCTTGCCCAGTCTGGAATCAGTTAAGAAGGGCCTGACGACGTGGCAGGTTGAAGTTGGGCAGGCAAGCAGTAGGGTCTGTGATGAGAAACTGATTGGTGGTTGGTGTTAAGCACCAGTCTTCCCACCACAGGGACTCCGCTGTCACATCCTGGCGTGGCAGCCTTGACCACAGTGGGTGCCGTGATGAAAGATGTGTAGCTGATGGGCTACAGAGATCGCCGAACAAGGGAAAGCTTGGATCGGCATGTATCTTATCAAGCAGCTTGCTAGCTGCAATCGGCAACCTGATGTAAGGGGGAGCAATGTGGCTCAGAACTGGAAGCCAGGCCAATGTCCAGTTGTGAGACACGATTAGGGATTTTTGCATTCCAACGGGATTTTTTGTGGGTAGTGAAGGTGGGGCTACAGGTTTTAGAATCATTTAGGCAACCTTGTTACAAGTTAGGTCATGACTGTTCCTGCTGGGACCCTTCCTCTGAGCTAGCAAGTCTCATCTTCGGACTGTCAGAATTGTGTGCTTTGTTAATGAGCAATTTTTAATTTTTTAAAAAAAGCTAAAATCTCCATACAAAGACACTGGATAATTTTCTCCACTCCTTGGCATGAAGAGTTTTTCTAGCACCACTTCAGCAATTATGTCCTTTATTACTTCTGCTCAGCCAGCCTGACTCCACTCTGGCTCAAGAGGCCAACTTCTAGTACCTCACTTTCTCCAGAACAAGCAGCCTTTTAAAAGCCTGTATTCACTTCCCTTCTCCAGAGGGCAGCTCTCTCTCCATCCCCCCAAGAAAAAAAGACCAAAACTGAATGCCATATTCTAAATAGGCCTGACCACACACATCTTTGTGTCCTACTCACTATAATAGTGCATACTTACGTGGCACATCATTTGCCTAGCCAACGTCACTGAATGACTACTTAATATGAGCTTCCCTCAGCTTAGTTTGCTATCCCCAGATTTGTTCAAGATTTAGGTAAATTATATGATCCACAGACTAGTCACTTACAAGATCTCAACATCTCTGAATACCATTTGATATATGTGAGTGACCCTTCAAAACTACCTCACTGTTGTTACCTAGTCCTCCGCCCCTATTAGCGGGCTGTTCTTGACCTTTAACAACAATTTTAAGGTGACTTCAGAATCAGATTCAGGTTTTTCGGTAAACATCTTAGAAAAAGAAACCTACCTTTGTCCAGCCAGGAAACGTGATATAGGTGTCTTGGGGTAAATCGGGGATTCCACTGGGAATAGAAAATCTGCCAGTGTAAAAAGCAGGAGCTGCATCTCTTGAGGGATTACCACCAGATGTTTTTGATTCATCACCTCTGCTATTTAGGCCATGGCCCACCACACTGTCTATGTCTAGGGGGTAGATCTCCCAGTCAATGAGTGTAACTTGGCCAAGAGATAAATTTGACACTAGACCCTGCAAAGAAATTAAAGATGTTAACAAAATCAATAATCTCATCTCATTACAGTTATTTATCTCCAACTGTCCTGAGTACAAAACAGGGAAGAGAAATAAAAACGTGGCTGAACTACAGTAGTCACCAGTATTGCCAACCCCAAGTGTTCAAAACTCATGCGTCAAGTCTCCCAAAATTAAGGATTAGTTTAAAAAAAAGCAAAAACCAAACAAAAAAAAACCTTGAAGAAACCCCTCATTTTTATTTGCTTTCTGGGTTTTGAGCCTTTAGGATACACTTGGGTCACATTTTCAAGCTTTTCGCTGCAACCACGGAGGCTAGAAAACTTAGTGTTAAAATCAAGCTGCAATTTTCACAATCACGGGATTCCAGGAATGGGCGCATTAAGGAAATCACAAGAGCTGGCAACACTGAGTCACTCTACATAGTAGTACAGACAGCGTTATTTGCTTCCTACAGAACTACTGTAGCTCGTACACAGTATCACAAAGTCAGGGCTTCAAGGCTCACCCTGAGCCAGCAAAGTACTTATGTATGTGCTTAACTTTAAGCATAGTAGTCCATGTTACTTCAATGAGACTAATGTGCTTAATGTGAAGAATGTTATTAAGTATCATGCTGAAGTGGGACCTAAGTGAGGACACATTTCATACATCAGAGGTAGATTCAGAAGTTTGCTTACAGAAATCAAATCCTCCCCTACCCACAAAAGGTTGTTACAACAGTTTCTATTACAGTATTTGACACTTAGGTCACACCAATAAAACCTTCCCATGCACACAAAGCCGCAGGGTTAAATTTAAATTGATATAGTGAGACAAGTATAACTCCTAACGTAGACACACTTATTCCAGCATAAGAATCGTCTCAGCATAGTTTAAATCCCTTCCCAAGCAACATAAGCTCAACTGAAAAAAAAAGCCTCTCTTACACCAGAATAAGAGTGTGTCCACACAGGGGATTATACTGGTAAAGCTTTCCTACGTAGACAAGCCCTTACTCTAATAAACAGTCTGAATTCAAGTCATACGGTATATCTTTGGCCAGGTTTTCTGAACTTGCTTGCCTATATCCATGTTTAGGCACTTAGATAAGGAGTAGTCTGACTTTCAAATGGTGCTAAGATCCCGCAGCTCCTAATGAACATATTGTCTTTTGTTTTTATCAGCACCTTTCTAATATGCATTAAAATAGAGAAGCGAGTTTTCCAGGTAACGTACAGCAAAAGATGTAGGAAGCACATACAACCACACTAGATCTGCTTCCTTCCTTTGTTTCCTTCAGCAACAAGACATATCAGCAAATGCAAAACAGCAGATATTTTGAGCTACTTCCCCAAAATCTAGATACTTAATTCCATTTCACATTGTTAAACCTTAACCAAAAAAGGAAACACAAAAGCTACCTTATTTGCTTTAAAAATGTAGGCCTTTTTGCAAGATTTGTGGCACAACTCCCTCAAGTTTAGCTTTGAGGACAAAGGTATTTTAAAAAAGACTAGACAGTTAATTTCTCTTAGTTTCCCCAACTGATATTGTATAATTGCCCCTAAACCCTTGCTTACCACAGCAGAGAGAGTCCCCTCTGCAAGAAACAGTATTACACATTTTCCATAGGTATCTGGAAAATCCTAATCTCTTCCCTATGCAAGGATCTCACTTTTCTGCAGCCTCTGGTGCACACACGGGTTTCTTTTCATACCATACATGTCTACTGAACCTGATTTCATTCCTAATATTTAAATGCTGAATCCCGGATTTTTGTGAAAAGCTCAACTCAACCATCACCTATGGAAGCACAACTGGCTCCTCCATAATTCATCTTCTAAACTCCATTTTGTTATCTTATAATCTAGTTCCCAGTAAAAAGGGGTACACATCCCCCAGACTACCAGCACACTTGTTACCCTTCTTGGCAGTCGTGGGCTAAGCGACTCTCACACCCATCAGATAAAGGGTGACGCAAACTGGCAGGGTAGCACAGATGGAACTGGCTCTATTGTTGCCCATGCAACACCTGTTCAGTAGATAAAGAAAGGACTTCAGTCTGCAGGACTCTTAGTCCACCAGCTTCCACAAGCACCACAGATACACATGTGCACACATTTTGCCCAGGCTAGGATTTAAAGGTGTATTGTTAGCTCAATCTAACTAGCAACGTCTAAAACGCAAGACAGGACAAGTAAAATTGTACTTCGGCATGTGCTAAGCTGGTGAAAGCCTGGAGCCTAGGAAACTTACCAGGCACTGAAGTACTGCTTCCTTTCTCCTAATTAGAGTTTTACCAAGGTTAGTTAGATTGGACTAGCTAACAGACTCCAGCACTACATCCTTAAACCACACAAACTTCCAAAACGTATCTCAGAACCGTAAGCACCTTAAGTAACTAGACTCCTTTAGAGGGCTCTTGAAACCAGAGTGGCTGAACTGGAGGAGCTAAAGGAGACAAAAAGAGGTACATACACAAGACTTTCCAGGACACAGTGGAGTGGTCCCACCCACAGTCTGACATTCTCTGTGCTGTTGAGGACGACGAAAGTCTTGAGGAAGAACAATATCAAGCTGGAGTGGAGGGAAATGATCCTATAGTTAGGACACTCCTTCCATATGATGTCATGTTATCCTCTCGTACTGAGAATAACCCTTTGGAGGAGGGGACTCCTGTTCCTAGGAACAGACAGGTAATAGTAAAGGGGGATTCAATTATTAGAAATATAGATAGTTGGGTATGTGATGACTGGGAGAATTGGTTGCTGGATGCAAAGGTTAAAGAACTCAAGACATCTAGACAGACTTATGTGCAGTGCTGGGGAACAGCTGGTGGTTGTAGTACATGTAGGTAGCAATGACATCCGGAAAGCTAGGAAAGAGGTCCTGGAAGGCAAATTTAGGTGTTAGGTAAGAGATTGAAGTCCAGGACCCGCATGGTAGCAGTCTCTGAAACGCTTCTAGTTCGACATGCAGGCCCAGTCAGACAGGCAGAAATGCATGATCTCAATACGTGAATGAGATGATAGTGTTCAGAGCAGGGATTTAGGTTTATTAGGACCTGGGAAACCTTTTGGGAAAGGAAGAGCTTGTACAGGAAGGATGGGCTCCACCTAAATCAAAATGGAACCAGATTGCTGGCATGTAAAATTTAAAGGTCACAGAGGAGTTTTTAAACTAAGAGGTGGGGGAAAGCCAACAGTTCGGATAGACACATCCTTTAGGGGAGGATCTATTAACAGGGATTCTCTATGTCCTAGTAAAGAGGAGAGGATAGAAGTTGATAAAGAACAAGTAGAAGATGAAGAGAAACAGTCAAACAAAAAGGAGTTCCATTCAATTACACCATAGGAAGGCAAACAACTAAATGCGGATACATTTTATACGTGCTTTTATACAAATACTAAAAGTCTAAATATTAAGACGTGTGAACTTGAGAGCCTGGTATTAAATGAGGATATTGACATAATAGGCATCACAGAAATATGGTGGAACGATGATAATCAATGGGACATGGTAATACCAGGCACAAATTATATAGGAATGATAGAGTAGGTCATGCTGGTGGGGGAGTGGCACTATAAGCGAAAGAAATCACAGAGTCAAATACTGTAAAAATCTTAAATGAATCAAACAGTACCATAGAATCTCTGTGATAGCTAGTCCATGCTTGAATAGTAAGAGTAAAGCAGTATAAATATACTATCGACTATCTGGCCAGGATGGTGACAGTGATTGTGAAATACTCAGACAGATTAGAGAGGCTACAGAAATAGAAATTACAGTAGTATTGGGGGATTTCAGCTATCCCCATATTGACTGGGTAACATGTCACCTCAGCACAGGATGCAGAAATAAAATTTCTAGACACCATAAATGATTGCTTCTTGGAGCAGCTAGTCCTGGAACCCACAAGGGGAGAGAAAGTCCTTGATTTAGTCCTAAGTGGAGCACAGGATCTGGTCCAAGAGGTGAATATAGCTGAACAGCTCAGTAATAGTGACCATAATGTAATTAAATTTAACGTCCTTGTAGGGAGCAAAATACCACAGAAACTCACCACAGTAGCTTTTAACTTCAGAAAGGGGAACTACACAAAAATGAGGAAGCTAGGTAAGTGGAAATTAAAAGGAACAGTCACAAAAGTGAAATGCCTGCAAGCTGCATGGAAACTTTTTAAAAACACCATCATAGCTGTATGTATACCCCAAATTAAAAAAACAACAGCAGCAAGATGACCAAAAAAATGCCACCATGGCTAAATAACAGAGCAAAAGAAGCAGTTAAAGACAAAAAGATGTCCTTTAAAAGTTGGAAGTCAAATCCTACTGAAGAAAATAGAAAGGAGCATAAACTCTGGCAAGTCAAGTGTAAAAGCATAATTACACAGGCCAAAAAAGAATTTGAAGAGCACTAGCAAAAGACACAAAAATTAACAACAATTTTTTTTTTTAAAGTACATCAGAAACAGGAAACCTCCCAACCAGTGGGGCCACTGGACAATTGAGGTGCTAAAGGAGCACACAAGGAGGATAAGGCCATTGATGAGAAGCTAAATGAATTCTTTGCATCAGTCTTCACTGCAGAGGATGTGAAGGAGATTCCTACAACTGAGCCCTTCTTTTTAGGTGACAAATCTGAGGAACTGTCCCAAATTGAGGTGTCAATAGAAAAAGTTTTGGAACAAAATGATAAATTAAACAGTAGTAAGTCACCAGGACAAGATGGTATTCATCCAAGAGTTCGGAAGGAACTCAGATATGAAACTGCAGAACTACTAATTGTGTTATGTAACCTCTCTCTTAAATCAGCCTCTGTACCATATGACTGGCAGATAACTAAAGTAATGCTGATTTTTTAAAAAGGCTCCAGAGGTGATCCTGGCAATTACAGGCAAGTAAATTTTACTTCAGTATCAGACAAATTGGTTGAAACTATAGTAAAGAACAGACTTATCAGACACATAGATAATAATATATGGAGAGATACCTATCTCATAGAACTGGAAGGGACCCTGAAAGGTCATTGAGTCCAGCCCCCTGCCTTCACTAGCAGGACCAAGTACTGATTTTGCCCCAGATCCCTAAGTGGCCCCTTCAAGGATTGAACTCACAACCCTGGGTTTAGCAGGCCAATGCTCAAACCACTGAGCTATCCCTCCCCCATCCCATGAAGATGATATGTCAGGGAAGAGTCAACACAGCTTTTGTAAAGGAAAATCATGCCTCACCAATCTATTAGAATTCTCTAAAGATGTCAATAATCTTGTGGACAAGGACGATCCTATTGATAAAGTGTACTTGGACTTTCAGAGAGCCTTTCACAAGGTCCCTCACCAAAGGCACTTAAGCAAAGGAAGCAATCATGGGATAAAAGGGAAGGTCCTCTCATGGTTCAGTAACTGGTTGAAAATAAGGAAACAAGGGGTAGGAATAAATGGTCAGTTTTCACAGTAGAGAAAGGTAAATAGCAGGATCCCCCAAGTACCTGTACTGGGACCAGTGTTGTTCAACATATTCATAATGATCTGGAAAAGGAGTAAATAGTGAAGTGGCAAAATTAGCAGATGATACAAAATGACGCAAGATAGTTAAGTCCATAACTGACTGGGAAGAGTTACAAAGGGATCTCACAAAACTGGGTGACTGGGCAACAAAATGGGAGATGAAATTCAATGTGGATAAATGCAAAGGAATGCACATTGGAAAACACAATCCCAACTACACATATAAGATGATGGGGTCTATATTAGCTGTTACCACTCAAGAAAGACATCTGGGAGTTATTGTGGACAGATATCTGAAAACATCCACTCAATGTGCAGCGCCAATCAAAAAAACTAACAGAATGTTAAGGACCAAGATAGAGAAGACAAGACAGAAAATATCATAATGCCCACACTTTGAATACCGCATGTAGTTCTGATCATCACATCTCAAAAAATGTATATTAGAATTGGGAAAAGTACAGAGAAAGGCAACAGAAATTATAAGGGGTATGGAACAGCTTCCATACAAGGAGAGATTAATAAGACAGACTGTTCAGCTTAGAAAAGAGATGGCTAAGGAGGGATATGCTAGAGGTCTATAAAATTATGACTAGTGTGGATAGAGTGAATAAGGAAGTGTCATTTATTCCTTCCCATAACACAAGAACCCGGGGTCACCCAATGAAATTAACAAGCATCAGGTTTAAAATAAACATAAGGAAGTACTTCTTCACAAAACACACAGTCAGTCTATGCAACTTATTGCCAGGGGATGTTGTGAAGGTCAAAACTATAACTGGGTTCAGAAAAGAATTAGGCAAGTTCCTGGAAGATAGGTCTGTCAATAGCTATTAGCCAAAATAGTCAGGGATGCAACCTCATACTCTGACCGACCCTAAACCTCTGACTGCCAGATATTGGGACTGGACCACTCGATAACTGCCCTGTTCTGTTCATCCCCTCTAAAGCATCTGGCACCGGTCACTGTTGAAAGACAGGATACTGGGCTAGGTGATGACTGGTCTTACCCAGTATGGCCATTCTGATGGTCTTATGTTAAACCCAAATCTGGTTTAAATCCTTTTGCTCTGCATTATCACCATTATCAGATCATTCTTTTCACTGTCTATCTAGGTTATAATTTGCATCTCACCATCCTGGAAGACAACATCAAACTCTTAGTCAGGATTCCATAAAATATCCACTGCCTAATATAACTGAAGACAGTGAGCAACATCCGCTAGATGCGGTACATTGACAAGTCTCAGATGTTCTTTGGATAGACACATTTAGAGAGCAGTCTACCAAAGCAAGTCAAGAAAGACATTTTATTTTTATTTATTTTCATGTATTTAAAAAATCTACTTCCTCCTTCTGCACACATGCCTTTGCTGAGTAACCACGTAATCTCATTGCTGTGGCACCTTCTCTTCCTCTAGCCTTTCTCTAGCGGTTTGCTTTTGCCCTCACATCTAAATTGGGCTGTAAGTCTTTGCCAAAATCTTAGCAGCACTGTGAGGTGCCTAGCTTACCTGTGGGGAGGGGCTGCAGAAAAGACAAGATCTTGATATAAATGGTCAGGATTACCTGATGCCACAAGTAGGGCTACGGAAACCCCATTTTAATGGCCAAATGGTCAACTCCTGAAGCAGACTTGAGATGAAATTAGTTTTCTTCCAAAAGTCATGCTCATGCCAGCGAAGCATCACTAATCTGACTGCAATTCGCCGTAATCCTGCCAAACAGCCGTGCAAGCCTCCACACAATGCAGCTCTTCTAAAGAACTTCCATCTTGGCTTGTAGCAGTCCCATTTCAGACTTTGGTCTCTCCCAAGTAGTGATGGCCAGTTGTGTCACACTGTACTATAGATTTTTGGTATGGGTAAATATGCCAAGGGAGCACCAAATTCAGACTCTTGAAACCCACTGTAATCTGCATTTGAACCTAGCTCTCCAGAAAAGGATTAAAGTCTGAACCACTGCACCTCCAAACCCAAGCTACCCACATTTTTGCATCTCCAATAGTTATTCTTGCAGTTTGAGCCACAGATTCCCTTCGACGGGCAAAGTGGGTTCCTGGCCACTGCTCCATTGTTATTTGTATTCCAGTAGTAACCAGAGACAATCAGTGATCAGGGCCCTATTGTGCTAAGCACAATACAAACATAAAAAAGGTAGTCCATTCAATACAGCACAAACATAACAAAAAGGTGGTCCTGTCACTACTTCTCCCCCATCTGTAACAGAAGTCAACACCAAGCTTGATACTCACCAAAATTCATATGATAGCACTTCCCCCGGTTCATGTTAATACAGTGTTGGGACATTACTAATGATGAATTACAGTTCAGAAGTGTGCTTTAGATAAGCACCCAGAGGTTCTGAGATTTATAACCAAGCCTTATCTCATCTGCTCAAACCTGGACTGGAAATTTGGCAAGATAAAGCATTTGCATGAGGGATCCTTCTTCCAGGGATGTTGAAAAATGCTGCAAGAGTGCAGCACTTGCAACTGAACCAAGACATGTATGGACATTGCAAATTCAGATTTTATATATAAAATTAGTACTTTTGAAACTCCAGTGAGCTTGAGTTCTAAATGACGTTTCAGCTGTTTTGAATTCATTTGAACTAGTTGATGCATCCTTAGATGATACATCAGAAGACTCAACACCTCTTGAGAGCCCTGTGGGTGATATAAAACCACCAAAAGTTAAAGGGTGTCTGCTTTTAATGCCACTTTGACCTCAATGAGAGCAGGACTCATAAGAAAAGTATTAGTTGTATTCTGAGTTAGGTAGAGTTGCACCAGCATATTCCCGAACCCTTTGCTCTTACTATTGCATTAAGATTTTCTTCTACCAATAGAAGAAAAGCTGATCTCTGGTGTGCTTTGACAAGTTTAATTGTATAATCATTAGTGACTAAATTTACCTTAAAGTCATTGTTGTATCTACCATAGTTTACTCGACCCATGTTTTCTACCAACACATCCAGATTTGATCCAGCCTTCCCGGTTATATTTATCGTGTATGATTTGCCTCTTTCAAGGACTCCCTGAGGAACCTGTAAGCATAACACCAAAAGGAGAAAATAACATAAGGCTCAAACAGAGGACAAAACACAGGCTATTACACTGGATTACTCATTTTTGAGGCTTACCGGCTTGTACAGAGGAAAATATCCCCCTGCTGCCCTGCTCAACTCAACCCCCACAACTATCATTTAAATTGGTCAGTAAGATATTCAGCTAAGTAGTGTTTCAGTTATTCAAATAATGGAAAATTATCAGTTTCCTCAAAAGTGTGGTACACTTCGTTCACTAATTCTATTGGTTTTGAAATTTCAAAGCTCTGCAAGGCTTTTCATTCCTAAAAAACTCAACGAGTTGTGAAGGTTTGTTCAGATGACTGAAAACAGTTTGCACACTTTATAGGTGAAAATATGACTCATTCTCAGATTAAGCTCTGATGCATTTTTTTTTTTGTAAAAACACTTCAAGATTCTGAATAGAAAACCAAACAATAGTTTGGTTTTGCCAATAGAGACTACTGTTTACTATACAATACATCCTTGATGTATTATATAGAAAACAGGGTTCGTTAAAGAAATATTAATGCAATATGTTGGAATAAAGAATGAAAGCTAGGCTTTGACAGTCCATAAATTGACTTTTCTCCTTATTGAGCAGGAACAAAGCTGTGCTGTACACAGTTCAAGGAGGAAAGCGGGGGAGGAATCTACATCCTGTAAAAAAATTTTTTTTTAAATTTGTGGTCAATAACCCAATGTCACAAGAAAAGATGTAGACTCAAGTTTCCTGCAATAATCAATTGAAACAATCTGCAGGAGCTGATCAAATATAGTCAACTTCTGATTTGTATCAAACCAGTAGTAAGCGAGCCCAGTTTATAGATTTTTTTTTCTACTCGTATGAAGACCATAGACCAATTTTCAATTGTCCTGATACTAATGGTAAGACTTTCAAGCTGACCATAGAAATGGTGTGTACAGATTAGAATATTTCAAAAGCTTTAGTAAAGTGTAGAATGTACCAGCTGTATGATCCCTTTCTTTCTCTTTACGTTTCATATTAAATTAAATAAACTAAACTGTACCTGTGTACATGGGGGAAAAAAGCCACAAAGTACACAATACAATTATTAATCATAGCTACCCAAAGAAGGCAAGTGACAGACATGGATATCAGTAGTTGTAAGGTCAATATTTACCCCATCTACAGAGACATAGGCACGGTCGTGGACTCCGTTTAAAGGCGAAAAGAGTGGTGTTGGCTCACTACAATTTTTTGGCAGGGTAGTCCTGTACAGCACAAACCCAAAATACTAGAAGAAAACAATTAGAGAACCAAGTTATTCTGAAGCTACACTTGAGGCCACACAATGGAAACCAGTAACCAGAATTTCTGCCTACACATTAGAAGAGTAATTTCAACTTTCATACCCTGTCTGGAGCGATAATCACAAATGATTTCATATATCCTGGTTAAAATCTTGTCAAGTGATTTCCATCTTTAATACTCAATGTAAATTTCATAAAGTTTCCTACACATATTTACATAACCTTAAAGATAAAGGTCTCAGTTAAGATTTCTCCTCCTCTGCACCTCAATAAGATTAAAGGGTCATGAACTGAATCCACTGATTTTTATCCATTTTCAGTGAACTACTGACAACCGGAAAAAACGTAGCAACTGAAGCTTAGGTAACAAGCTAAAAGACTGCACCCTACAACCAAAAACTGATGCCAGTACTGCCTGTATAGGAGAACCAGCTGCTATGTTACTGGAACAATTAGGAATATTTTCATGTGAAATATTGCCATCAGGAGACAGTAAGATCAGAGCTGCTGGATTTGTTCCTGTAACAAATGAAACAAACACATTGAAACCATTCTGTTTTTCCCCAGTAACATTAACATAACACCACAGTCTGACATGAATTGGATTTTAACTTGGTTCCCAGCCTCTGGGGCAAGAAGAGGTGGGAGCACGGCAGTTCCAGCTAGGGTGACCAGATGTCCTGATTTTATAGGGAGAGTCCCGACATTTGAGGCTTTTTCTTATATAGGTGCCTATTACCCATCACCCCCGAACCGATTTTTCACACTTGCTATCTGGTCACCCTACTTCCAGCCAGTCACAGGTGACTACGAATGCATTCAACCAGCAGCACAGATGGTAGGAAAAAACAAAACAGAGGGAGGCTGTGACCATTATGGGCCGCCCCTTCTCCTGACATCTCTGAGGTCCCCATGAGACCAAGGCAGGTGACAGGGTGTAACAGCTGCAAAGACCAGCAGAGTGTGGAGAAGAGGAGCAATGCATAGAGGGTGAGCTGCTTGAAACATGACCCGATGAGCAGGGATGCTGAAACCAGGGGGCTGAGTGGTCAGGGGCTCCTTTTAAACCGCCTGCCTAGTTTCTTTTCATAGGGTCTTTCAGCAGCTGACTAGAGTGCCTGCTCTCTGCTCCCACAGAAGCACACAAGTAGCAGGACAGCTCCTGAGCCTCTCTCCCCCGGCTGGATCCTTCTGGTATGTGCAAGTAGAGGCAGAGAAGGAAAGCCATCCAGCTTACCGGCCGGTAGTTCTGCTTTGGCCAGGGCAGATCTGGGTTTTGAACCCAGCCCAGCTAACCTTCAGAATTGGGTTTTGAACCCATCCCATCCAGTGTCCTGGGACTACGGGGCAGGTAGCTGCTCAGCAGTCCCGCCCACCACACGTTTCCTAGTGGTTGCTTCTTTCAGCTGCAGGCAACTGGCTCCTAATCTGTACTTAGCTCAGCAGCGGGGGTGATCTGGGAGCCAGATGCATGCAGTGGAAAGGTGGGGCCACTGAGCAGCCAGGAGGGGAACAGAAAAGAAGTCGGAAGAAGGGGCAAAAGATGTGGGGAGAGGAGGAGGAGGAAGCCACGGCAAGAAGAGGAAGATGGGAGCAAGATGCTTTTTCAAGGGGTATTTTTCTAAATCAGCCAGTGGTGTAGAGGCCCCTTGGTGGATGGGATGTGTGCACTCTGATGAGTTCTGGGTGACTACTCTCTACCTTCTTCTACCTACATTCTGAAGAGGAAAGGAAGTAAAAATAAACAAGATCCCCACAAAACATCAACCTTGTGACCCTCTACCCCCATCCCCACAGATCCCCTGCCCTGTTTATCAAGAGAATTGTCCCTGGCAGATGTTTTGACACATCACCAACTATATACCAGAGAGAAAGAAAGAACAGACAGACCAAGGAAAAAGAGTGGGGAAAATCTGGAAAACAGGGAGGAACAAGGTGGAAGGGATCTTTGAAACCTAGTGCTTCACAGAGAGACTATAAAGGGGGAGAAAGAGCAAGAGAAATGGAGGAAGATAGTGAGGATGAATAAAAAGTGGAAAGCAGAGATAACAAAAATACATAAAAAGGGAGAGAGAAAATGAGCCAAAAAACCCCGGGTGAGATTCAGCAGTGATGCCAAAAATATGGTGGCCGCAGGAACGGATGGCGTCACAAATGGGGAGGGGACTCCAACCCAAGGAACCTGGGAACAACTACTGTAAGAAGTACAACACTGCAAGATTTAAAGAACCGAGTTCAGACATGGTTTAAGACCTTTCACCCCAATGCAGTGATATCAAGGCTGAATTTCATGTAAGATTTGGAAAATGATCACTTAGTAGTTACATGAGAAAGTCTTACCTGCTGCAGCTGAACAAAGGTTAAGGGGTAAGTGCTTCTTATTGGCCCAGAGGGTGACAGGTCATTAAGAAGCTCTGCTACTGTGCCTAGCTGCAATGCAGAAAAAGCAGATTTAGACTGGTCATAAAATTCAATGTTTAATTAGTAGCTAAATAAGACAAGACAACAATATGGTCCAAATTCTGCTCTCAGTTACTCTGGTGTAAATCTGATGTAACTACTGACTTCCAATGAATTACTCCAAATTTATTATCTGAGTAGCTCGGAGCAGAATTTGGCTCTGTCAAATATCATCTAAGAGGACTTTTAAAATAACTGAACCCACATTTATTTTTGAAGCAGTAAGGCCCCAATCCAGCAAGATGTTTAGGCACAAGTTGAAATTTAAGCATGTAATCAGTCCACAGACTTTAGTAAGACAATGCACAAGCTTAAAGTTAAACATGTGCTTAAGTCCCTTTTCTGAATCGGTCCAACAGGCACAAATATACTGCAGGTTAACATACCTATGATGCCCTCTGATCTCTTTTTGAGATGATAAAAGCTCTCTTTCAGACTATGTTTCTCTCTCAACATTTGATGTGGATTCTATTTATTAGTCAGGATGCACACAATATGCATAATACCCTCTCTGGGCTCAAAGGTTCAAGTGTTTGGGGGTTTTTTAAATAAGAGCATCAGAATTTTAGTCTATTTTACATAAGTGTCTCCACGGGCCCAGCGTAAATTGTACATTGGTGATTCCAAATATTTTCCAAAGTCAGTATTTGCTTTCAAGTAATGTTGCAGAAAAGCCACTACAAAAAGTGGCACTTAAAATGCTGTAGAATTCGATATATATTTTATACACATTCACAGTAAAAAGAAAACAATGAAATGCTGGGTGTTTCAAAATAACAAAAGAGCAAGCTTTTGGACAGGCACATTCAAAAATGAGAAGTGCTGCAACATTAAAAACAAACATCAACATGATGTATGCAATCGTTTCTACACGTGCTTATAGGATAACATGAATCATCTATTCACATGCAATCATTGATTTTGTACATAAAAATAGAGTGACTACTCAAAAGACAGTAGTCTGGATATAAGTGGGCTATTCATGCAATAATCTTTTAAAATTTACCAGTTCTATGGCATGCACATGACCATGGTAATGGAGTGCTTCCCAAAATTATCCAGTGTACACAAAGGAAGGTTATTTCTCTTCCCTCCAGCAAGCAGGGAGTGGACTCTTTTGGAGGAGGAGAGAAGTGGGAGGAACATGGCTTATTGTGGTACGGCCAGGTCAAAGTAGTGGGTTTTGTATTTTGCTTTGACCGTACTGAGGTTCATGGTCCATGCCAACCTCTTTGTGCAAGAAATCCAGATTAATGTATTAGTCACCTAGAAAGCTAGGTCTTCTGCACACAAGTTTGATTCTTGAGGTTGACAGTTCATCGTTCCAGTGGCAAGTAGCTGTTGTTGGAGATCATAATCAAGCAGAGAGATGATCCCTCAGGCAATCTCGGCTAATATACAGTATATGGATACAGCATGTGGAGTAACTGGCCAATTAAAAATCCTGTGGCCTGATTCTCAGAGATGCCATGGATCTGCACCTCCCATTTATGTCACCAGAAGCTGTGGATGTTAGGGATGTAAATATCGTTTAAAAAGTTAACCGGTTAAACGATTAAAATTATATTGTTTAACAGAGCACAGGGCTGGGACTGCTCCTGCAATCAGCGGGTGCGGCCCGGGGCCGCTGCTGGGGTCAGTGTGGCCTGGGGTCGCTGGTCCACCGGTGCGGCCGCTGCTCCCACCGGACGGGCTGGCGTTGGCCAGCCAGCAGGCCATGGGGCTGCTCCGGCCAGCGAGGCTGGGGCTGGGGCTGCTCCAGCCCGCCCAGGATGTACACATAGCTATGTGTAATTTTACTCACTATCGAATATATACTAGCTCAGAGAAACCTTATAAGGCAGCCTCTCGGACCACCCAAAAGTATGCTTAGACAGAGGGGGCAGTTCTGCTTCACCTTGACTGGATAGTCATTTCTGTGAGAAATTTCACTTCTGTAGACCACTTGAGCTGGATGACTTAAGACAGGCTGTGCTGTATTATCTGTTATCAGTACTGAATGTTGCAACACTTCATATGCCATAGCAAAATGGGTCAGGCTTATCAATCAAAAATGCTGTCTGCCCAAAACTAAAGAATTACAGAACACCATCCAAAACTTATGAATTATACTACATCCAACTTACCAACTCCTCCAAACAAACAAAAATGTCCTTTATAGCATATAGAGTATTTATTTGCAAAACACAGCACCTCCTCTCTTCCCGTCCTTCTCTTTCCTTTCAATCCACCAGCAGCTAAAGCAGCCTCTCATTAAACTTTTCTCTTCAGCAGGCTGTGAAATAAACCCCAAGGGCTTACCCAAACTTTGAGTTATCCAAAGGCTGGATAACTAGAGCTATACAAATATCACTCATTTTAGTGAGATTTAACACATAGCACAGTGTATGTTATAAACATTGCATTTTATTTACAAGTCATGTACACTGACATATTTCCTTTTGGTGTAATAGGGTAAGGTAAACGTTAGTAATTAGTGGAGGTAATTTTGAGACCAGAGTCAAAATGCTTGTCAAACTGAATAAACCCCATTTTACACAGCTAATTTTGGCAAAGCAGTGTTAGTCCTATGGCTTAGCACTTCCATAGTGCTTTTCATCTGCAGATCTCAAAGAGGTTAACAAAATTATCATCCTCCCATTTTACAGAAGGGGAAACTGAGGTAGAGGTTAACTGATTTACTCAAAGTCAGACAGCAAGAAAATGGCTGAGCCAGGAAGAGAAGTCAGAAATCCTGTCACCTAGTCCCATGCCCTATATCTGTCTCTCCTCAAGAGGGTTAAGAAGCCTTTTATCTCTGAGTTTCTATTCTCTCCTCTCTGCTCCTTTATATAGTGCCCGTAGATGGACATTCCAACTTTATAAAAACATTCCTTACAAAGAAACAAGTATACACGCACAGATAGACCTACAGGGTAACAAATGAACATTTACCTTCTCCATTGTCACTCGCCCATATGCATATTTGGGTGTTGTTGGCGGGATAGGGCCCTCAGGTAAGTGATTATACTAGGAAAGTAAGAGAGACCAAATGAAACTTTAATATGAAACATATTTTAACCAAATTCTCATCTAAGGGTACGTCTTCACTTTAGACCTCAACCCAGAGCCCCCCCCACACCCTGAACTCCTCATTTCTGGCCGCACCCCCTGCTGGAGCCCACACCCCCTCCTGCACTCCAACCCCCGGAGCCAGCCCGGTGAAAATGAGCGAGTGAGGGTGGGAAGAGCAAGTGACAGAGGGAGGGGAGATGGAGTGAGCAGGGGTGGCGCCTAGGAGCCAGAGGGGGGGATATGCTGCTGCTTCTGGGAGCCGCAGGGAGACTGCCTTAGCCCTGCTGCGCTGCCGAGCGGACTTTTAAACAACCCGGTCAGCAGTGCTGACCGGAGCCGCCAGGGTCCCTTTTCAAACGGGTGTTCCAGGTGAAAGCCAGACACCAGGCAACCCTAGTTGGTATAGGGTGGGCATAAGAGGAAGTTACTCATCTTGTGCAGTAACGATGGTTCTTCGAGATGTGTCCCCCTATGGGTGCTCCACTATAGGTGTGTGTCCCTGCGCTTCTGATCAGAGATTTGTGTAGCAATGTCCGTTCGGCCCACACATACACTCCCCTACCCCGTGCTCTGCCTTATAGAATCATAGAATATCAGGGTTGGAAGGGATCTCAGGAGGTCATCTAGTCCAACCCCCTGCTCAAAGCAGGACCAATTCCTAACTAAATCATCCCAGCCAGGGCTTTGTCAAGCCTGACCTTAAAAACCTCTAAGGAAGGAGATTCCACCACCTCCCTAGGTAACCCATTCCAGTGCTTCACCACCCTCCTAGTGAAAAATTAGCCTCGAGGCTAATTAGCGTTGAACGGGTGAACCACCCTCAGTTCCTTCTCTATCACAAAGCCTCTGTTGA
Source organism: Terrapene triunguis (assembly GCF_002925995.2). Lineage (NCBI taxonomy): Eukaryota > Metazoa > Chordata > Testudines > Emydidae > Terrapene > Terrapene triunguis. Next base: position 4,485,787 of record NW_020698372.1, read on the forward strand.
GAACTCCAAAAGTAGAGGGGAGGAGGGTGGGTTGTGGAGCACCTATAGGGACACACATCTTGAAGAACCATCATTACTGCACAGTGTGAATAACTTCCTTTTCTTCTTCAAGTAGTGTCCCAAGAAGTGCTCCACTGTAGGTGACTCCCAAGCAGTATCCCAGATGGGAGGTTGGGGCTTTGGAATCAAGTCTGTTATGGATGATAACACTGCGTAGCTGAAGTTAGCATTGGAAGCAGAGTTCCCAGTAACCATGTAGTGTTCTGCAGTGGTATGCACGGATGCCCAGGTGGCTGCTCTGCAGATTTCCGAGATAGGGACATTTTTGACGAAGGCGACCGAGGAGGAAACCGACCTCGTGAAGTGTGTGCGGATTAAAGATGGAGGTACTACACTGCAAACCTCATAGTAGTGTTTGATACAGTTCGAGACCCATTTGGAGAGTCTTTGGGACGATAATGCTGCGCCTTTAGACCTATTTGGAATGGAAAGGAAGAGCTTAGGAGATTTCCTAAAAGCATTCATCCTGTACAGGTAGAAGGCCAGGGCTCTCCTAACATCTAGAGTGTGAAGTATGGCCTCTCCGTTATTGCAGCGAGGCTTAGGATAAAAGGTTGGGAGGTGAATCGGTTGGTTCATATGAAAAGATGAGGTCGCCTTGGGTATGAACTTTGGGTGCAGCCTGAGAGTAGCCCTGTTGTGAAAAAAGACTGTAAAAGGGGGGCGCGCCATCAGTGCTGCTATCTCCCCATTTCTCCTCACCGAGGTGATTGTGATCAGAAATGCTGTCTTCATTGACAAGTGTGTAAGCGAACAAGTGGACACAGGTTCAACGGGTGGTCTAGTTAGGCTCTTTAAAACTAAGTTCAGGTCCCATGTTGAGATGGGATGTCTGGGTTGGGGAAAAGAGGTTTGCTATGCCCTGGAGGTATCTCTTTGTAGCTGGGTGTGAGAAAACTGAGTATCCCTCTATTGGTTGATGGAAAACCACTGTGGCTGCCAGGCACACTTCGAGCGAACTGAGAGATAGACTACATACTCAAGATGTCAGGGTTAAAACCACAGGGAGAGTAACAGATGCCAGGATAATCTGCCTGGAATTGCACCAAACTTGAGACTGGTCCACTTTTTCAGGTAAGTACGACTGGCAGTCAATTTCTTACTGTATAGTAACACTTTCTGCACCTCAGAGCAGAAGCTCTCTATGTATTGGATCCATGAAGGAGCCAGGCCTTTAGCTGGAGTATCCGCAGGTTGGTATGGAGAGCGCATCCTTCATTCTGCAAGAGGCGGTAAGGAGTGGGTTGAAGAGGGATTGGTGGACACGCCGGCAGCTGTGACAGCGATGGGTATCACATCAGTCTTGGCCAGTTGGAAGCAATCAGTATGACGTTTGCTTCTTCTCTTTTTATTTGTGACAGGATCTTCAGCAGCAGAAGGAATGAGAGGAAGGCGTATAGAAGGCCCTCGTCCCTTGGAAGAAGAAGAGAGTGTCCAAGGCCAGCCCTGGAGCAGCGGCATGGGCATTTCTTGTTCCGGTAAGTGACGAACAAGTATATTGTCAGTGTCCCCTATTGACTGAATATGCTGTGAAGTACTACTGGGTTCATTTCCCACTCGTGGTTACATGAGAACTTGCGACTAAGACTTTCTGCTGTTGTATTCTGCACTCCCGATAGACAGGCCACTGACAAAAGAACATTATGGGAAATGCACCAGTTCCAGAGCTTTAGCACTTCTGCGCAGAGGAGGACAATCTGGTGCCTCCCTGGCAATTTATATAGTACATGCACACGATGTTGTCCATCATGACTTTCCTGTGTGTACCTCTGATCAGTGGAAGAAAAAGTGAACATAAGTGTTCCTGACTGCTCTGAGTTCGAGGAGGTTGATGGGAGAGTTGCCTCCATGGGCGACCATTTTCCCCAAGTCATGAGGTTGTTGAAATGTGCAACCCACTCTATCAGGGATGCTTACGTAATGAGTAGTAGTGTTGGGGCGGGGACTGTGTGAGTGGGCCCCTGTGCAAACAGTTGTTGAGTCTTTCCACCAATCCAGGGAGCGTTTGACCCAGAAAGGCATTGAGAGAGGTTTGTCTAACCTGCCTTTTTTTGGCCTGTAAACTGAGCTGAACCACATCTGCAGGCACCTCATGTGAAGTCTGGCAGGAGATATTACAAACATGCCCGCCACCACGTGCCCCAGAAGCTGGAGGCAATGTTTGGCCGATGTCTGAGGGCTAGTTTGCACTGTCTCTATAAGTGCGGACAGGCTGGGAAATCTGTGCTGTGGAAGGAGCGCTCTCGTTTCCAGTGAGTCGAGATCGCCCCCTATAAATTCCAAGCATTGTACTGGAATTAGGGTCAATTTTTGGATGTTGACTTGTACGCCCGGTTTTGTGAATATGTCCATAGTTCTGTGGGTGGCCCGTAGGGCTTCTTCAAAGGAGCAGGCCTGAGGAGACAGTTGTCTAAGCATGGGTAGATCATGATCCCCTGGGTATGCAGGTGGGCCGCCACGATGGAGAGGACCTTGGAGAATACTCTGGGAGCCAACAAGAGGCCAAAAGGGAGTACTCCATGCTGATACTGATCCTGACCCAGAGTAAATCGGAGGAATTGTCTGTGGGATGGCAGGATCAATATGGGGAAATATGTACTTGAGGGCCGAGAACAAATCTCCCTGTTCCAAAGATGGAATAATCGCCACTAGTGTGACACATCTTGACTTTTTGAGCCTTGATATATTTGTTCCGTGCTCTGAGATCCAGTAAAGGTCTCCAAGCTCCAGTTTTCTTGGGGATCAGGAAATATCAAGAGTAAAAACTTTTGCCTCAGAGATGCAGTGGGACAGGTTCTATGGCTTCTAGGCAGAGGAGTTAATCCAGTCGTAACAGTCTCTCGTGAGAAGGGTCCCTGAAGAGGATTGAATACACATGGGAGATAATTTCCAAAACCCAACTGTTGGATGGATTCCCAGTTGGGACTGAACAGAGCAAGGCCATAACCAAAAGGATGAGAGAGGTTGGAAAGTGGCAGCTGTTGTCAAAGGCAGTGGTCTCTCAGGGCCTCGACCAAGGTGTCAAAACTGATGTTTTGAGGTGGAAGATTGCAATGTTGAGAATTGAGGTCCTGATGGTTTGCACCTCAGAAACGTGGACCTTTTCCCTCTGTGGCTCATAATAGAGTTGTGGGGGGAATTGCAGAGTATGCAGTTTGTGAGAAGACTGAGGGCTACATTCTTTTTTTTTGTCCGGGCGTCTTGATCCCCACTGACCAAAGTGTGGCTCTGGAGTCCTTAAGCGTGTGGAGCGATGCATTGGTCTTCTCAGGAAACAACTTAGAGCCTTCAATGGGGAGGTCTTCGACAGATGTCTGAATCTCCTTTGGGAAACCCAAAAGATGCAACCACGAAGCTCACCGCAACACAACTGCCGTTGAGATGGAACCGGCCACTGTATCAGCCGCATCAAGTGCTGTCTGCAGTGGTGTTTTGGCCACCAACTGCCCCTCATCGATAATGGCTCAGAATTGTTTCCGTTGTGACTCCGGTAGATGATCAGTAAAGATGCTGAATTTGGCATAGTTCCTATAGTCGTGCTTTGCCCTTAAGGCCTAGTAGTTTGCAATTCTGAATTGCAAAGTAGCAGAAGAGTAGGCCTTCCTTCCAAATAAGTCAAGGCACTTCCAATCCCTATCATAAGGGGTGGATCTGGAACGATGTTGGTGGCCACAGGAGTTAACTGCTTATATCACAATGGAATTAGAGGGAGGGTGGGGGGAAAAAATTCCGTATCTGTGGGGAGGGAGGTGTACATAGTACTTTTTAAATTGGCCCTTTTGCCTATTGGTGTGGCCAATGCTGGTGGTTGCCATATGAGCTTAGCTGGGTCCAAAAGCTATCCTCAAGGAGGAGGATGTACGTAAAATATCCAGCAGCTTATGGTGAGTCTCTATTATCTCCTCTAGAAGTATTAGTAAGGTATCTGCCACCCTCTTCGTAAGGTCTTGGAAGAGCTTAAAATCATCTGTCATAGATAGTGGAGGGAGCATAACTGTCTCTTCTGAAGGGGAGGAAGAGATGTTAGTATGTGTTAACAACCCCCTCTAGTCCAACCTCCTGCTCCTCCAGGATCTCTTCAGGAGGGTCTGAAGCCGTAGATGCGGTGGCTGTGGGAGAACGCCTCACTGTCTCTTGGTGTGTGACACTAGACGCCCAGGAGAGATGATGCCTATAGGTCACCCACAGATCCCAGTAGGGCCTTTGGGGTGGTGGGAAAGGCATGGGTGGCTGAGCCCCATGATTGGTCATACCATGGGGGTTGTCCAGAGCGAGGGTCTGATGGGGAAGGGCCAGCTGGTAGGGTGAGGGAGCATAGTGGGAGTGACAAAGAACCCCCCCTGGAGAAAGAATCTCCTCCTGAACACTGTCTGAATCTCCACTGGAAAGTGGTGGAGCCGATGCTGGGGACCTGGTACTAAGCAGAGGAGACTCTGGTGCCTCAGATACCGTGAGGTTCTTAGCGAATCTAAACTCCTGCAGTGCAGCAGAAACTGGTACCAACAGTGGTTGCCAGTGTTGAGTCGATGGTACCAAAGGGACCAGAATCCTTGGCCACATGAAACAGTCTGATGATGGTTGTCTTGCAGTCATTGGTCCTGGTGCCGTCTGCCTGGAGGTGGTATGATCTAGGCTCCTGTCCCTGACCAGCAGTACCACTGCTTCAGTGCCTGTGCCCATAGGTTCTTTAGGCTTACCAGCGGCATCTGTAGCAGAGGGCCCACACAATCTGTAGGTACTGTGCTTAGACACCTTCAGTACCAAGGAGACTGAACATGCCAGGGATCTCCTCTGGCTGGTTCAGGGCTCACTCTGAGGGCTCAAAGCGCTCTTTTTAAGAGATCTTTCATAGGGAATCTGAGGATTTCTTCCTTGGTTCACCGTCCTTGGAAGTGGAAGGTTGCGGAGATGGCTCACATCACCTGGGAGAGACAGGCCGCGGGTCAGTCGCAAGCTAAAGAGCTCCCTCCATAAGGAGCAGTTTCAGTTTCCGTTTTTTTTCAGAATTTGGCCTTCAGCTGCTGACATGTCTGTGGAACATGGCCCTCGACAAGGCAAAAGACACAGGGAGAATGGCCATCCCATACTGGAATGGCCTCCCTGCAGGAGAGAGAATTCTTAAACCGGGCAGGCCTCTTACTGGGGGCAATCACCAGTATAGCGGGGGGAAAGGGTTAAAGTAAAGAACTTATTTTAAAATTGGTTTTTTTTTTAAATGGGGGAAAAAAAAAAAAAAAAAACTAGGAGACTAAGAAAAGAACAAAAGCACTAAAAACCAGCTAAGAACGCATTTCTAAAGAAGTAAAGTATCCTTGAATAGACTGCTAATTGCTCTGTCTCTAGCCAGGGGAAGTTGAGAAGGAACTGGGGGGGGGGGGGGGCCGGCGGAAAAATGAAAAGCGCCGAGGGGGAGCATGGGGGGGGGGGGGGTTGGAGCACCTGTGCAGGCCAAAAAGACACTGCTACCAAAGATCTCTGATCAGAACCGCGGGGATGCACCTGCACATACACTTACCGTGGAGGGACATTACTTGAAGAATTGCTGCCTTCCATTTAAGATAGTTGTAGTAAACAGTTAAATTCCTTTATGGAACCAGATGAATGAAACAACAGCGGCCTCCACCACAAGGGCACACCTCACCATCCAAAACAAAGGCACATGTAAGCAAAGAGGTTGCGCTGGCTGTGGTTCTGTGAAGGTCTGCGTGTCTCTGAAAGAGTGGGAGTAACGCCACAGAAGGAGACCAAAGTCTGGTCTCCTCTGAAAAGTTAGGTTGACATAACTACAGCACTCAGGCGTGTGAAACCGTCCTAACTCCCAATATAGATACACCTTGTCATAAATATAAAGGGAAGGGTAACAACCTTTATGTATGCAGTAACATAAATCCTTCCTGACCAGACATATAGAATCACTTACCTGTAAGGGGTTAATCAGTTCAATTAACCTAGTTGGCACCTGACTAGAAGGACCAAAGGGGAAAGAAGATACGTTCAAATCTGAGGGGGGATGGGGCGGGAGGTTTTGTTTGTGCTCTCTTTGTTGGTTCCCTCTTGGGACAAAGAAAGAGACCAAGCAGGTAACCCAGCTCCTAAAAAGATTCTGAACTGATACATCTAAAAATTACAGAAATTGTAAGTAATAGCGAGGAAATGCATTAGATTATCTTTTGTTTTAGCTTGTGAATTTTCCCTATGCTAAGAGGGAGGTTTATTCCTGGTTTTGTAACTCTGAAGTTGAGCCTAGAGGGGAATCCTCTGTGTTTTAAATCTTTTCATTTACCCTGTAGAGTTATCTTCCATCCTGATTTTGCAGGTGTGATTCTTTTACTTTTTTTTTTTTTAATAAAATTCTTCTTCTAAGAACCTGATTGATTTTCAGTGTCCTAAAAACCAGAGATTTGGTCTGTGCTCACTTTGTTAACCTATCGGTTGGTATATTATTCTCAAGCCCCGCCAGGAAAGGGGGTGAAAGGGCATGGGGGGATATTTTGGGGGAAGATAGGGCTCCAAGTGTCCCCTCCCTGAATGTCTCTTTAAATCACTTGATGATAGCAGCAATACCGTCCAAGGACAAGGAAAGGAATTTGTGCCTTGGGGAAGTTTTAACCTAAGATGATGAAATATAAGCTGAGGGAGTCTTTCATGCGGGTCCCCACATCTGTACCCTAGAGTTCAGAGTCGGGAGGGAACCCTGACACACCTAGATTGACAAAAGAATGCTACTGGTACTTGAGGAGACAGAACTCCTACAGCGATGGAAAAACTCTTTCCGTCCACGCAGTCTGCAGCTATGCCATGTGGTTATGTAGTAGTAAGATTTTATGTTTGTATTTTGTATAATTTAGAATGAAGGATAAAGAATAATAATGTAGCATGTATGAAATGTATTGGTGTATGATTTGACCATATCCTGCCAGCCACCCTTTCTGAAAGCAGAAAGGAATGGCCTAACGGGCCATTGGTAGAGATGCATCAGCCAGAATCTGTGGCTGTGCTGATTTCAAGGCAGTGACAGACCTTTTACAGTCACCACTTAGTTGGGCCTTGGCTACACTTGTGAATTACAGCACAATAAAGCCTCCCAGAGCGCTGTACCTCACTCTCCGTCCACACTGGCAAGGCACGTACAGCGCTGTATCTCCGTGGCTACAGCGCTGCTGGTACTCCACCTCCCAGAGAGGAATAACGTTTGCTGCGCCTTAGCTACAACTCCTGGGTATCAGTGTGAACGAGGAGTTAATTTACTGCTCTGTGATAATCCCCTTATCAAGTGGCCACTCTTCTCATTGTTGTGATCGGCTGCAGGAATGCGGAAGTGCCTTCAAAGCTCCATTTCAGAGAGAAAAAGCAAACATTTTTCTGTTTACTTTGAGTGAGTGAGTGAGAAGCAGGGGGAGAGGGGAGTGTGAACTTACAAGATAGTGTGCTGACACACTCCAAAAACCCACTCTCTCTCCCCCCACACTCCACCACCATGCCTTTTTAAAGGTACGTTGCAGCCACTTGAATGCTGGGATAGCTGCCCATAATGCACTGCTCCCAATGCAGCTGCAAATGCTGCAAATGTGGCCACGACAGTGCGCTGGCAGCTGTCAGTGTGGACAGACTGCAGCGCTTTCCCTACTCAGCTGTACGAAGGTGGGTTTAACTCACAGCGCTGTACAGCTACAAGTGTAGCCATACCCTTAGTTGTAGGTTTAGCATTTTAAAATAAGTAAAAGAATGCAATGGTTGTTTTACTCTTGCATTGCAATTTGATGTTCCTGTTCAAATGTTCTGAGTAAATCAATTCCGTTTTGTGTGTGTGTGTTAAAAGATAAGCGTGGAGGTCATCACCAGACCAAATGTTCTAGGGAGGAACCGAAGACAGACACAAGGGCGCCAGGAGGTTGCAACACGTCCCTGTTGAAATGTCAGAGGAGGGCAGATTGACGACTCTAAAGATGAGACAGGCACCTATCAATGGGGACAAGATAGCTGTAATCAAAACAAGCATGGGGTAACTCCCTAAGAAACTTGATGAAAGAACAAGATAAAGGATGAAACAATAATTTAAGAAAACAACCACTTGTCAAACAACAACTGATTACAGCATGACGGTGCAAAACTCATTGGTCCCAATGAAGAAAAATCACTATATAAAACAGGGTGCCTTGCCATGAAACTTTGGGTTCATCCTGCCAAGACTTCCCCAGAGCATCATGTCAGGACCAACAGAACCCGGCTCCTCCCTACGTGTGATCAACCTTGCTGGGCACTACATTGATCCGGACTCTGGAAGCAAAGAAGCACCAGAACAGACCAAGGGAATCAGGGGCAGAAAAGCCAGGAGGCAGTCAGAACAAGTAGCATATTTTTAAAAGCCAAACTGAAGCAGCTTGTCCACTGGACCATGACAAAGCAATCCCTACATCTGACATATCTCCCTGCCAAGTTTCAACCACTTCATTGGCAGAGCTGTTAAAAGAAAGAATAATTTACATCTCTAGATAATGGCATAACTCCACTTCTTCCTCTCTCTCTGTACTTGAAAATGGCTCAACCAATTCTGCTCAAGCTTTCATAAAATCCACTCCAAACAATTTTCACACTAGGGAAGAAACCAAACATGGATCGTTTAAGACCAAAAGCAGAAAGTTATAAGCAACTGAAAGAGGCCTGTTAGGACAGGAAAACAGACAATGACCCCCCACACACACCTCTCCGCCCTCCCTCCCCCCCAAAAAGCCTATAGGGGCTCACTACATGTATGCTTACAACAAATCTGTCATTTTGAAAGCAGATAAACAGGACAACTCTCTTTTTAAACATAACTTTACCTCAAAATGTGATTGAGCAGATAGATTGTTATTGGCTGAGAACCCACAGCACAGACAGGAAGACTTTGTTTAGATACTATGGATATGCAGGGTAAAAGCTAAACAAACCACAGTGTAAAAGTTGCATACACCAGTCTGGCCTACCAAAATTGACAGTGCTTATGCCAACACTTCAGATCCTATCAAAACCAGCTCTCTGCATGAAGTTGTATCTCCCGCAGTTCACATGCATGCAAACACTAAAGATCACATTTCAGATAGGCACGCACTTTAATTAAGGAACTCAAGAGCAGTACTTTTTTTGTGACGTTCATTGGCAAGGGAAGCCACACAAAGATGTGAGACTGAGGTGAACTATACTCTAAGGGAGGCAATAGAAAGCTATCAAAATGTGATGAGACTTGGCAAGTTAAGCTTGGGAAAAATACAGAAGGTTATGAGACTGTTCTACAGTAGCCTTTCAATGGAGACAAAAATAAACCCAACTTGACTTGTGCTTAAATACAGAGAGGGGCCCAAAGCAAATACTTGGATTGAACAGTCTTGAATTCTGGGGCGTTCAAAACCCAGATTCAAATTCCACAGCTCAGCCTCATCTCTTGTTTGTAAAGTTATGAAGGGAAAATCTGTTCATCGGAGTAAGCTTTCCCACTCTTAGAGACCCCAAACACCAGAGTGCACAACATACAGTTTGGAAGCAGACTTTGGGTGATTTTTTACACAATAATCAAAGAACTCAATAGCAGCAAAAAGCAGCAGCCTATTTCAACACCTGAAGTGGATAATAAATAAGTTGGCAGAATTTTTTTTTATAATGTCAACAGATAACATCTACATTTATTTTTAAGCATTTTTCCCCAATTTTTATCTATTTAAATTTTTCACAGTTGGGGGAATTATGGAGGAGTCAAACAATAACTATCTAAGGACAGCAGAGATTTAGATTCAAAAAGTTAAAGCTTTATAACCTCTAAATCACAGACTGTCAACATCATCTGTCAAAATATGCAAAGTAAACATCCTTAAATCAAAGTCTAAATAAGTCCTCAAGCAGCACTTTTCTAACTTTGCCTATCTGTACATTTCTGTTCTTATCTTTTTTCATTGGTTTGTGTGTGCTCAGTGAAATCGACATTTACTGATAAAAAACCTAAACCTTCCAAACCTAGTAATAAATCAGGAGGCAACCCACACCCATGCAAAACCAAGAGAGCTCACACAATAAGCTAGTGAGGTTTTAAAGAAACATTCTAAAAGCCATGTCTTTTATAAACACTCACCCTACCAATGACTTCTCTCAGAGCAAAATATTTGTCAGTGAGGTCCCCTGCTTCACTCAGTGGAGCGTCATAGTCATAACTAGTAGGCTGTGATGAATATGGCATGTTTGCCCCTGTGAAAATCAAAAATTAAACAATTAAAAACAATTGATGGAGCTTCTCCAGTCCCCTCCCCAATGGGATAGTTTTTTAGACTTGTTTCTTTCCACCCACAAATTTCTTTGTTAATAGCAAGATCTCTTAGTGGTTCAGCTTGGGTTCCCTTCAGGAAACCATCCCTATTCAGGACAGAACTTAAGCACTTGCTTACATTTCATTGAAGTCTGTCAGAGTTAAGCACATGCTTAAGGAACGCCCTGAATTGGAATGGATTTATGCATATGCTTAAGTGTGTTCCTGAATGAGGGCTTTGGATAATGAAGTGGTGATTAGCAGAGATGTAGTGCTGCTGAAGTATCGCTCCTGCACCTGAAATATAGGAGGTGATATGCTCCGGCACTTTTTAATTCAAGGACTCCTTGTCACCCAATCCTCCTTCCCCACTGGCATTTAAAATACTTATCTGTGTGTCTTAAGAAAATGAATATAGAATTGATTTAGGACATGGCGGACCTAGAGGCTGAAGGTTTAGACTGTGTGTAATTTGTAATATACTGTAAATGACAGGTGTAGGCCTCACCTGTAATTGGAAAGCAAGTCATTTTTTTCAAATTGTTCCTTACCATTCCAATAGGCAAAATTGGTTCCACCTATAAACATGTACCTAAAAAGAAAAACAAATAAAGCCAATCAAACCAGGCTTTGCTGACTGCCTCCTTACTCTCATTTTTCATTAAAAACAAATCCTCTCTTGAACATGCACTTACATGTTAACGTTAGCGCCACGTGCCAGGATTTCATCAAGAGTTTTAGCTATCGTATTTGTTGGCACAACAGAATGAGGGTGACCCCAGTGATCCAGCCAGCCAGTGTAGAACTCAGAGTTTACCTGCCCGGGGTGAAATGTGGAGAGTTGGGGAGAGAACATGAAAAGCAGGGGACGGGAGTGGGGGGAAAGAGTAATATAAAAAGGAAGCAATATCAGAATTGGAGGTTAAGTTATTTTAAGCTCAATTTATGTCACTAGCAATAATAAAAAAAGCAGCTAAGTGCATTTGATTCATATTCAAGTAATTACTGTAAATACAGTGAAATATGTTAAATGCCACAGGAGATGAGGTAGCCCTTTAGTTAAGATTAAGTCCTTCTCTCAGAGTGGCTAAGGCATCAAAATGGCTCCTAATCAGCTCACATCCCATTAACTTGTGTAAAAATCTATGCTAGTTAAAAACAGGATGCAGTTTTTTAACCTGCTCTATTAATTCTGCCTCTAACTTCCGCTCCCACACACACTTGACTCATTCATCTAAACATCTCTACTGCTTTGTACATACTTTCCTAGGCTTGGAAAAATCAAGACAAATTGGGATCTTCTGAGGCCAAAAAAATACTCCACAGAACAGCAGTCAGGGATTACAGAGCAGCAGCATGGAACAGACATGTACAGAGAAACTGTCCCCAACCTCTGCCTCACTATGAAACAAGAGTTCCAATGTCCCATGAACCCAGGCACCCCAAGCAGCACAAACAACAAGCACTGCTGCTGTCAACCCCTCGGTTTTCATTACTATCATAAAATTAAGAACATATGGAAATTTAAAAAAAAACATACCAAGGGGCCTCTGGGTTCACTGCCTCTTTGAGTTAAAAATGCTGCTGTGACATTACCACCTGCAAATAAAAAACAAAACTGAGCTGCAATATCCATGCTATTTCAGTGCTTTGCCTTCAGGAGCAGAAACTGGGATGCTGTACCTCTCTCCCCTGTATCAGCAACAACCTAGGTGGAAATCTGGGCCTAAATTTTCAGAAGAGGCTAGTGATTTTGGGTGCCCAACTTGAGGCAACAGAAATGGGCCTACTTATCTGAGTGTGGGTGCTCAGTGCTTTCTGAAAACCAAGCCCCTTTCAGAAGCCTCAAGCTGAACACCAGAACTAAGGCACCCAAAAATCACTCGTTATTTTTAAAAATGTAGGCCTTAGTTTAAAGTAGATTTATTTGTGGGAAGTGTAAAAGTCAGGGAATTGGCAAATCAGATTTGGAGTTTCACCTCTAAGTCACTGGTCTGAAAGCCAAGAGTGACTGAAAGTCATTACTATTTGACGGATGACCTCCAGGAAATGGGAGGTGTGAGAGATGTGGATTTTTTCAATTAATAAATGGACTGAGACTACAAACATACCTTACCACAAAGGACAATTCACAAGGGAGGTCCCAAGTTGAAGGCACTTGGAAACTGAACTACATTCACATTGGACTGAGGCCCAGGAAACCTCCCACACTGCCAAGGCTGTACAGTTTCTAGGGATGACAAAGTCTCCTGTTCGGACTGGGCACTTTTCACAAGCATAACACTCACTTAATTCTGCATGCTTACAATACCACAGATTGGGGCAATGTGTCCCATTTTAACTATGTTCTGCAGCACTAGATTTTCTTCAGAGGAACGCAAGGTGATAATCTGATGGAGCTGAAATTTGGGCTGGACTAAGAGCCCTTGGAAAAACTGCTGAGCACTGCTATATTTTTTCAGTAGGTTTGCATTGTAAAGAGACCAGACTGGTCCCAGAGGAGAAGCCCTCGTGAATCGCACCAGCTGGCTCCCTCTATATGTTTAAGAATATATCAAATGGCAATATGTAGATCACCACTTAAACCCAGGAGTCAGGGAGACCATCAACTTAGCTACAAGCGAACAAACATTGGCCTAGTTATCTTGCTACGAACAGCTGCCACTAACCTGGTGCAAAGTCCACCGTTGCATAAAGACCCTGCAGAGCTCCACATCTCAAGTAATGTTTGCTTGCCCCATCTGTTGTAAACAGTACCACCTCATCTCCAAGATGGTGATGGAAGAGCTTCTGAAGGTAACGAAGGTAATCGTAATCACAGGCAAAGTAGCTTCCATATTCATTTTCAACCTATGCAATAAAAATAATAGATCAGCAGCAAAGCTGACATTTGATAACCAGGCCTGCACCCTTCACGGGGAGACAACTTTTCATATTGAAAATAGAAAAGCCACTCAATGTGACACCATGAAAGCCTGACCTGGATTGCCTCCTCCTTGCAGAGAGACAATGAAAGCCCAACAGAAACTCCAGAGAAGATGCATGGGATGAGGGGAGAAGATGCCACACCGGCAGCATCATTCTTCTCACCTCCCAGAAGCCTGTCTTGCAGGAGCTCCACAGCTATCTGGAGAGGGGTTGTATCCCAAAGCATCAACCTCCCAATTCTACAAGAATGCCCTGGCTTAGTTAATGCTGGCTTAAACAACGTTAGTCTAAGCGCTGTCTCACTCGTAAACAGTGTGCCCCAAGTACAACAGACAAAGCTCTATTGTAGCTCTGCTAACATGGGGATGGGAAGAGATGTGTTAATTTTGATGGAATAAATGGGCCTACAGAGTCAAAGAAGTTAACACGATCCTGTCACTGCACAACACTAGACAGTTGAACCCCCGAACCATGTTTAAGTACAGAGATCTCGGCCTGCTTAGTCCTGTGGCAAATGCACCAGTATTAAAAAAATCTTTAAACCTTTTACTAAAGATACTGAAAAGGAAAAAAGGTAATAGCATTTGAAATGCCCAAATTAAAGCCTTACTTAATACTTTACAATATCCCTTATTCCCTGTAGAGAGCTTTTATAGGGGAAAAAACCCATTTGCCAGTTTTTAGATGGTATCAACTATTCTTTTTGAGGAACAGAGAAGCATGTTGAGATGAACTGGAGCTGTTGTTATTGCTGCTGTTGCTGAAGTCCGACCCTGTTTAAGTAAAGCGAAAACAAGGCTCACATGCAAAATGGGAGTGAAAGGAACAGCAAAGGTAGAAAATGCAACTTCTGTCTCTGGTGCTGATTTTCACTTGCAATCCCACTGCCGGAGAAACACAGGCCCAGCACACAGTCATTCCAAGACCTGGAAAACTTGTAGCAGCAGTGGGTTGTTTAAGGCATTGCTTTTGGTTGCCTTACTGGGCACAGGCTCATAGCATTGTTGCAAGAGATGCTGTCTTGTTTGGCTAAGCCAAACTCTTAGTAAACAGAAGGCAAAGGAAGAGAGAGAGGAAAAAGAAGAAATAAGGTGGGGAAGGAGGACACATGGAGCGCAGTGACAGCAGAAACCAAAGTTCCATATGCCAGGTAGCATTAGGGATTTAGCCAGAGGTGGTGGTGTCATCTGGGTCCCTCTCTCTGGCCTGGACTGGTCAGGACCTCTCTCAGAATCAGGATGGTGAAGGTCTAACAGAGTCATGGCACATTCCAGGGTCCCTGGAGATGGTGGGGTTGGCAGTCATGATAACAAAGCTCGCTCCTTTCAGTCAACCCATCTTCTAGCCTATTTGAGCCTCCCCAAAGTCTCTTTTTAAGTACTCCAAAAGGGAATAAAGGGTGGAGTAACCCATCCCCTCATTATTTTGTTCACCAATTAGGCCTAATTTCCAACATACCAGTTTTAGTTAATTCATTTCTGGTTCCATTCGCCTCTTGTTTACCAATCGTGATATTAACACAGTCCTTGGGTGGTATTATTAGACCTTTTCGCTTAGTCTAACCCAGTATTTTTGTCTCCCTTTTATATTTTTTTATAAAAACAACGGTAACAAAAATTCAACTCAAACTATTATAAAGAGTTGTTTTTATGGACATATCCATGTAATGTTATAGGCCTAGTGTGGATGAAGCGTACTTGATGTGAGTTGCATGTTGACAACCGAAGCAAGAATTTGAGGTTTTAAGCAGTCAAGAGTTGTTTGTGAAAAATAACTTTATTATGAGATAGATAAGGAAATATTGGGAGCGTTGCCATGCCAATGTATCTGCTGCAATTGTAAACCAGAACTGGGGAAAGAGGAACATCTTGGGCCTGGGACTGTTTCTAAACATCTTGGGTTTTGGCAATTTGCCCAGGACTGTCTCTTTAAAATTGCCCACACAACTGATGACATGACGGAGTGGATTATAAATGATGTTTGATACACTCACAATTTGGAGTCATTCGTGGATCCAGAGCCCTGTTTAGTTTAAGATGTGGTGCACAACAACAGAGCTCTAGAGGAGTTCTGGAGCCAGTGCAGGGAGGCCAGAGTTTCCATGGGGATGGCTAGGGACTGCACTTCCCCAAGGATTTTGGCAGCTGTATAACTTTTGGCGAGTAGGATCCTCAGCTAGATCCACAGGAAGGAACCCCTTGTCCTGCCCCTAAGCCAAGGAAACAATGCCAGGGAAACGCCTCAAAGGAAACTTCTGAATTTCCAATTATTCCTGCACAGAGGGCAATTTGGCCCAAAATGTTTTATTGAATACACACACACCGTACATAAAGTAACTTGAAGATTGTGTTTTATTACACATTTTGCCTGCGTGATGGGGCGTCTGCCCCACACTGGTGGAGAAAGGATTAAAAGCAGCCCTGGGGAGGCTGCGCAGCAGACAGCCTATCAGTGAGGGGCTGCAAGGAGCAGCCAATCAGGGCAGAGAAGGTTCATATATAAAGACAGCTACAGGGCAGAGGAGTCAGTTCCCTCTTGGGAGCCCAGGCAGAAAGGACTGGGTCCCTGAAGGGCTGAGGGAACCGCCAGCACCCTGAATAGAGCAGGGCTGGGTTAGGGGAGCAAGAGGGAGCTCCAGCCTGACTGGCTTAAAGACTGAAGCCCGGATATAGGGGCAGAGAAGGTGCTAGGGCTATGGGGAAGTGGCCCAGGGAAATGGATGGTGGGGGGTTAAGGGAGACGCAGTGCATGGCTGCCGCCTAGAGTGTCCCTGGGTCGGGACCTGGAGTAGAGGGTGGGCCCGGGTCTCCCCCCCTCCGCCCCCCACTTGCCACTGAGGGGAGTGGCCAGTGAAGGGCTGCAGTTTGCCAATGAGGCAAGTGGCTGGACAGAGGACTGCTGCTCCCCTGGAAGTGCGGGGGCGGGGGAATGGAATGGGGCACGGCCGGAGGGCTGTGTCCTGAAGAGGACATCGCAATCCTTGAGGCGACGTGGGTCCGGAGCAGAAGTGATGGCAGGCGAGACACCACCGGAGGAGGGCGCCCTGCGATAAGACTGAGCTAATTCCCAGAACGACCAGCAGGAGGCCACAATGACAGCCTGTAGGCATAATAACTCCACCCTTGCTGATGTGTCAGAGTGGCCTCCCATCCCGTCGCACAAGAGTCAGGGAGTTTCAAATAACCTGTGCTCAGCTACGTTCTCCACGTTGCGCTCTTAAAGAGTTTAGGAAAGTAAGCGACTTGCATGCATGCATAGTAAGGTATTTTCAAGTGTTTCTAACTAAACCAAGTTTCCTCAGAAACTTGACAGAGGCACCACTCTCCATTGCCTACACCAAGACTGAGGATTAAGAGTCAGCTTGAATGATTCCTTATTATTAGAATTACTGTTTGTATTGTGGTGAAGGCTAAAGCCCTCAGCCGCGGTCATGGCTGCACTGTGTTAGCACACTGTAAGATCTTCAGGACTAGGGACTGTCTAAATGTAGAAGAGGAAAGGTGTCTCTCAGGCTTACCTGAATCAATTACCAAAGTCTGAACAGAAAAATAAAATTAAGAAAATAACCCTCTGGCCAAGACTGTGAAATTTCAACCCCAAAAGGTAGCCAGGAGGCAATTCAGGCGAGGCACATTGTTCTGATTGTTAATCACATAAAAGCAGCTCGGTAAGCACTTCTACTTGATTGTTCTCACCTTCCACGTCTGCCTCCGCTTCACTTCCTTCACCTAGGGCTGAAGCTTCAGTTGAATTCTGCCCTTCTTAAAGGGGCCCAGCTGACACTGCAGGCTTTTTAATTAAGAATAGCAAGTCTATCATTTGCAGTGCAAGCTTCCCCATGTTAAGCCATCCATTGGCCTCAGCCATGTTCTGGAGAGTCCATCTGAAGTCAGGAAGGTAATAAGTTCTCGAAAGGCAAAGGCATGAATTGGTAGGGGGACTGAGCAATGTTGCCATTTGTGATGAAGACACTACTAGGGACCTGACTGAGATGAGGAACTCATTTGTCATAGATCCCTGAACAGCTTTCAGATGATAATATGTTTCTCTCACTACTAATTCATTTATTGATAGGCCTTGGTATAGCCGCCAGCATCACAGAACTGGAGTGATTTTTGACTAGCTATCAACAGACTTTCTCAAGCTATTTCAGAGTCCGGTATATGGATACCTGGTTAAAACTGCTAACTTTTGCCTTTAGCAGATGATTTGTCTTAGCTTTGACTCTATATCCCCTAAGTGTAGTCATAAATAGTGAGTTTGGGGCTCTTGCAAATTATCTCAGCCAGTTTCTTAAAATGTAAATATATAATAAGTTGCAAAAGCTTTCTTTAACAACAAAAGTATAATTCATAAAGTGCTAATGTGGTTATGAAAATAAAGCAGTTCATAATATTGAAGTATCAGGGGGTAGTCGTGTTAGTCTGTATCTACAAAAACAACAAGGAGTCTGGTGGCACCTTAAAGACTAACGGATTTACTTGGGCATAAGCTTTCGTGGGCAAAAACCTCACTTCTTCAGATCTGAACAAGTGAGGTTTTTACCCACGAAAGCTTATGCCCAAGTAAATCCGTTAGTCTTTAAGGTGCC
>NW_020698372.1:4504038-4532737 GCF_002925995.2 Terrapene triunguis
GGCACCTTAAAGACTAACGGATTTACTTGGGCATAAGCTTTCGTGGGTAAAAACCTCACTTGTTCAGATCTGAAGAAGTGAGGTTTTTGCCCACGAAAGCTTATGCCCAAGTAAATCCGTTAGTCTTTAAGGTGCCACCAGACTCCATAATATAGAAGAGATTTAATATTGAGATCCAGTTAAATTGTTCTATGCATGAAACTCCAATCGCAGTTAATAACAATACTGTACTTTTATCCTAGCATCCATCTAGCAATATCAAAGTACTTTCAAAAAATGGGTAAGCACTGTTATCCCAGTTTGACAAAGGAAGTCACAGAGGGGTTAAGGCTTCGCAGTGAGTCAGAAGCAAAGTTGGGTCAAACCCAAATCTCTTTACTTGCAATATCCTGTTCTGACAAAATCACCATCCTAGCCAGTAGATCCATGGCTAAATTAGTGGGAAATGTTTATATGGGCCTCATCCCACTGTCTAATTTTGCAAACAAGACACAGGACATACTTTCTTAACTACTTGTTTTGTAGCTGAGTCCCTATCATATGCATACATGACTAACTGCAGGCATAAAAGTGAGCAGGGTAGATAAAAACTGATGATTTAAAAAAAATTGGATTTTTTTAATGTAAATCAGGTTTTTTATTATTTAATTATAAACAGTTTTTCTTTTTAAAAATAAACCTGTTTAAAATTAAGTCTGAATATAATACAAAATATGTTAAGGGGTAAACTAATTTTAATTTGTAGTAAATGTGAAACCTGTTTTGATAAGCGAAGTTTATATATCCAAATCACTTAAAGTGTTTTGGTTAATAAAAATAAATTTTATATGCTCTTTTGTGTGTTTAATTAAATTCCAATTACCAACTTAATGCGGTTTAACACAAATTATGAGCAAAAAGTTAATCATCATTCACTATTTTCTAACATACTAAAAACGTACAGTTAATAAGAATCTGAAAATATTAAGCTACATAACTACATAAATAAATATATAAAGTTATAGTGTACCCACAAAAAGATGGACCAAATCTAGTGTAAAGGCTCTATTTAGTTGTAAATCAACATGTTTTAATGTTATATCAACCAATAAAAATGCACCTTTCTTTAGAAAATAACTGAAGTAGAAATTGTAAAATTGATTAAAATGGATGATTTAAATTGAGGTTTTCCACTGGGTGAATTAAATCATGCTTTAAATCGCTGATTTAAATCAATCCACCCTGAAAGTGCGTCTTTGAAACCTTCTTTCAAAATCCGAACCTTAATGCTTAATTTGTTCACTGTAATAACCAGTGGAAGCACCAGGGCCAAATATTTAAGGTATTTTATCTTTCTTTCATTCCTAGCTATAGTAGGTCTTGTCAGGCTAGATACTCTAGAGCAGTGGTTCTCAACCTATTTATCATTGTGGGCTGCAGATGTGGCCCACAAAGCGTTAGCTGGGCTGCAAATTGAGAACCACGGTGCTCCCCCACCTAACGCCCACACACACACACACACACACCCCTATACCCAGCGCCCTCCATCCAGAGACCCCTCCACAGAGTGGGGCTAGGAGTGGAGAGCTGGGCATGGGGCAGGGACCCTGACTCCGAACCCTTCTGCGCGGGGACCCTGACCCCCACCGTGTGGAGCCGGGCAGCAGCCAGCTGCCTGGACCCCAAGCCCCACCGTGAGGCAGCCAGCTGCCCAAACCCCAGGCCCCAGACCCCACTGGGACCCCAAAATCCGCCGGAAGCTTGGAGCCTGCTGCGTGGCAGGGCAGCCAGGAGCCCGCGGCAAGGCATCCGGGAGCCCAGAACCTACAACCTTTAGCACACAGCTGATCTGGGCTGCAGCTGTGTGCTAATTGGCCCGCATGCAGCCCGTGGCTTGAGAACTGCTGCTCTAGAGCTTTATCAAGCTAAGTAAAGAGAACGTTCCATTTAACAGCAATAAAAAGCACTGAACTGTGTCATGGCATAGCTTTCAGCCTCTTTTTTTGAGTAACTTGTGGTGCTTGGGCGACTGAAACAGATGGCACTGGTTAGAGCCCAGCATTGTGGGGGATTATCCTATGCATGTCTCCCCACACAGCTTTACCAGAGCACTCTAAGGCAGGCTTGCTGTACTCCTGACTCCTGTTCTAAACAGGGACTGCCAATTCTTGCAAACAATGTCCAAGTCATGCAGGGAGGGATGGGAGGAAGCAAGGGAATAAGTGATGGGAGGGTGGCAGGAGGCAAAGGAAGAGGAAAGGGAAGGGCAGCTGTGGTTTAGTCTTCTCTGTGAAGCCACTTAGCAAAGTTGTAGATACTAGAAGATGAGGAGAAACAAACAAACAAACCCATCAACAGTGGACTGATCAAAAAGCTGGGAGATTTGAGATCTACTAGTACTCTGCTACTCACTCTCTGGGCCTGATCTACCTGTAGAATGGTGATACTACTACTAACGCAGCTTTGTAAAGTGACTTAAGACAAAGGGACGGCAAGTGCACAGAAGATTTAGCAAGAAAATCTCCAACAGGCCTCAGGGGAAAAAGACCTGGGGTGAAATCTTGGTTCCATTGATGTGAATGACAAAAACTCCCATTGACTTCAACAGAGCCAGCATTTCATACTTTTGGTGGGGAGTTGCAGGGAAGCCCTGCAGGTGATTCTGTACGTAATAAGGAAAAGGGGAGCAAGGAGAGGGAGAAGCAGAAGAGATGTTAAGAAATTAGTTTGATTCAAGAGTCCCTGAGTCTCAGGAAGTGCTGGCTTTCACTGAGCTGCTTCAACATGAGCTATGTATCAACAATATAGGCAAGCAGGTTGGCTAGTAATACATTACTTGTGTGAGTGAGTAGCCATGCTCACCACATCCTCACGCGCAGTCTCTTTCCAAGTGGTAAAGAGACATCTACACTAAGGACTAAAAGCCGACACTCAAAACTTCACTTGTTAAAATGTTGGAGATGCAAGGATAACATACTAAAATATTATCAGACACCAGACCCTTTTGTTTGTGATACAGTTTAAACTAATTTTAATCCCAGTTATCATGGAGAGCAAATATTATTTTAATTTTAAAGAGCACCCATGTACATTACTGGAAACATACCTGTGGCAGCACTGTTAATAATTCAATAATGGTGACCAAAAGGCCTTTTGCATTCACATAGTTAGTGTTCCCATTTGATTTTTGAAATGGATTACCTGCACCATAATAACTGGCCCTCCATTCTGATAGAGATGAGGCTTCATTTTGGGTAACAAGACACCCATCCATCTTTCTACAGCTGCCAAGTAATCTGGAATATACAAAGAAAAAGTTGTGGGTAGACCAGAGTTCATCTACTTTAAAACAAAAACAAACTACATATGGGATATTTTTGTAACCAATACCCTAAATACCAAGGGTATGCACAACATGTACAAGAGCAACAAATAATGAACTGATGACATCCTGTACTTGCTCATAACTTCAGCGTCTCGGTACGTAGGGAAGTCAAGTGGCTTCAAGGACCACACCCGAATCATTCCAATATAGTACAGTCTAAAAACAGGTGGTAATGTCCCCACAAAACAGAAAAATATCCAGTTACCTTAAAGAACATTATCCTTTACAATTTAAGGGTCCAACCCTGCAAATCCTTACACAAGTAGTCTTGCTGTTTTCCACCCTGTGCCTACCTTATTCTTTCCATACATTTATGCACAGTGCAAAAGTATTCAGTGAGTATGAAAACCTTATTCAGAGAGCATTCACATTTCTTATTCCCCAACTTTTAGTAGAAACAGTAACACAATACCATATTTGAAAATACTGCCTGACCCTAGAGCAGGGGTAGGCAACCTATGGCACGTGTGCCGAAAGCGGCATGCGAGCTGATTTTCAGTGGCACTCACACTGCCTGGGTCCTGTGTCCAAGGGGCTCTGCATTTTAATTTAATTTTAAATGAAGCTTCTTAAACATTTTAAAAACCTTATTTACTTTACATACAACAATAGTTTAGTTATATATTATAGACCTATAGAAAGAGACCTTCTAAAAACGTTAAAATGTATTACTAGCATGTGAAACCTTAAATTAGAGTGAATAAATGAAGACTCGGCACACCACTTCTGAAAGGTTGCCGACCCCTGCCCTAGAGTTTGGCCACCAAGTCTGCTTGCCATTGAAACATTTTTATAGATCTTTTTGAGCTCCTTACCTAAATCAGAAGATCGGAGAACAATAGATTCTTTCTCTAATAACCATGCTGGAAGACCCCCCTGTGAAGGGAAAGGAAACCATTTCAATGACCATTTTCAGGAATTACAAGGATAAGTTTAACTAGCTATTCCATAACTATATAGCTATTACCAAGTAAGTACTAGTCATTGGGGACTTACATAGGGTGACCAGACAGCAAATGTGAAAAATCGGGACAGGGGTGGGGGGTAATAGAAGCCTATATAAGAAAAAGACCCAAGAATCAGGACTGTCCCTATAAAATCAGGACATCTGGTCACCCTAGACCTATAGTACCCAAGACCATATTAAGGACCAACGCGCCTGAGGCTATAGGAAGTCACTTAAGCAGAACTTGAACCTACAACTTTCAGTATTCTAGATGAAGAATCCTCCCTTGGGCCATATGTTCAGTGGTAGGGAATCCTTTTACTACTGTAACCCCCTCACCCTCCCCCCACCAAAAGGAAGGACACATATTAGACAGAGATCAGATGTTAACTCTGCCTAGAAATTAGGAAGTTTAAATACAAATTTACCATGTCCCATTCTGCGCAGATATAAGGTCCAGCTCTTAGTATTACCAACAAGCCAATTTCATTAGCTAGCTGCAGGAAATATTCTATATCTCTGTCACCAGAGAAGTTATATACTCCTGGTTTGAATTCATGGTAGTTCCATGGCACGTATCTGTGAAGAAAACACCATCCATAAGAAGTGACTTAGACTAGAATGAAAAAGGAACGCCAAATAATGACTTAATCTAATGCCAAGGAAACAAACTATTTGCACCTCAACTTTACAGTTCTGTAAACATGTATTTACTTCCAGACTAATGGAATACAAGAATGAATTTAGGACCTAGCTCCTGTAAGGCACTTCTAGAAGCTGAAGATGCTAAGGTTAGCACCAAGTATGATCAGGAACTTAGAAGGGAAACAGATGTCTCTATTTTTTCATGCAGTCAGTATTTTTTGCACATACTCTTCCTTTCTAACAGTATCAATGTCATAAAATATATTAAAAGCAAAAATAATTCATTGTGCATCCTCATCTAGCTTCAAAACTCTGAAAAGTCATTGTGAAACAGAAGTGGTGGGTAGTCAAGCAGAAAGCCTCTCACACAGCACTTCTAGGATTTTTTTTTATTTATTTTTTTTTTAAGGTAAAAGTTTTTATGTTTTGTAAAAAAAAGCCAAGAGAACAATGCAGTGCCAATACTACCTTTTGTCGATAGAGGAAAAACAAGAACCAGTACATGCGTGGATTACATAAATGTATGTATTTAAAAGTTATATACTACTTACAAAATATCAGAAATTCTCAGATTTGTAACACAAGGGAGGAATCTGCCCAATTTTCTGTGCAGCCAAGATGCATCCTTTCAGCTTTGCAAGTAATTTTAATTGCCTTCCCAACCTATCTATAATGTTTCCAATATCCTTATTACTTGGCTCTTCTATAGCCAAGGATTTGAATATGAATGGAAGCACGTTAAATGTCAGTTTTGTTTTCTTGCCTGGATTTGAAAGGCTAATGAGGGGCAAGCTGACTGCTTCCATTTAAGATAGGATCATTAAAGCTGACAAAATAAATAAATAAAAAGCTACACCCTTACTTTTAAAACACATTCATTGTCCCACAAGTTAAAGCCACTGAAAGAACACATATACCACCATCACTATCGTGATGAATCAGTGTTTTTTTCATCGTTTACCAGGTCACTACTACTGCTGAAAAGGGTTCTTTTGCTTTCTACATTAAAACACTTTGCCGTTGCTTAGACTATATTCTTTATGAAGTGGAGAACAGCAGCACATCCGAGGTTGCTGAACCGGCCACATAATATCTGTTCTGTGTTCTCTCTTCCAGTTGCCTACATAGTGGGGGAGTCACTTTAAAAACCAACAGAGTAACATTAAAGCCCTTAAAAAGATACAAGGTTTTTTTACAAAACTCCTGGAATTATTTTATTTTAAGAACTAATATCTACATTTAAAAAAAAAAAAAGTACTGAAACTTCAAGTACCTAGAGGCAGCTGTTTCTTGGAGAATGAGTTTCCAAAAGGTATAAATGTATCTGGCACCAGCTAACAAAATTAAAAACAAACAGACTATGATGTTCAAACATCCTTCATATAAATTCAGAGCAGCCAACAGTATCCGTTGGTTCTTCAAAGAAGCCCTTTTGCTACGGTACTAATTTCTCCTGTGTTGTAAATATCTGGCTCCATCTAGTGGTTAGTTACTTAACTGCATCTTTTGAAAAATCACCTGTAGTCTCAGCCAGGGATTTTCAAACTCCTGTTTTTTATAGTGCAAACAACACTAAGAGAGATTGTCTTATGTAGCAATATTTCTCCAATGCATGAATACACATGCTATCTTCTCTCCAATTCATGATCATCTAACAACCCTTTGGCAACTACACCAACAGTTTACACAGAAAGGCAATGTCAGGAAAGTATTTATTTTTAGCTGTCTGAATACAGCAATTGCAATCTCCATGGAATACTGAAGCTCCAAGAGTCAAGCTGCAGCCATTCATCCCATGAAACATGGAAGCTCTGCTGGGCATGCAAGGAGTTCCTTGAGACACAGCTACTCCCCTCAGAATTTGAGCTTCCATAAAAATAACTCTCCACAGTCTATATTGTTAACTAAATCAGTAAAGTACTTACTTAATGGTAAAACTAGAAGCAAGCACTAATTTTCACAGGGGGACAGTTTGTAAAATCCGTTTGAAGTTTACTCATCTTAGCCAAGTTTTATTAGTGAAGAAAAAAAGAAATCCACTCAATCTTCCTCCCCACCCTCCCATTAACTAAAAATCCACACAAGCCACATCCAAGTTTTCTTTTGTCAGTGTGAAAAGTTACCATTAAGTCCCATTAATCAAAATTTGCTTGCCTGGCTACCTGCAAAGTTTCTGATTTTATATATATATATATAAAAATAAAAACACACACACACACACACGGCAGCAATAGAGTTCCTGGGACTTACCTCAGACATCCTCCAACCTGAAAGGGAGCAGCCCCACCCACCTGAGGCTAGTCCAAGGAAAGCATATGGAAAAGAACAGTAATGGTAGTGAAGAAAATTATGTGACTCCTTACACACCGACTCCATGGTTGCTTCAGGGCTCAAGCACCCACCGAAAAAAAAATTGGGGGTGCTCAGCACCTGCAGAGCTGGATTAATATTTTGTGGGCTGCAGTGCCTGGACCATGGCCCCACCAACTTCTTTTTCTGCTCAGCCTCTTCCCTCCAAGGCCCCACCCCTGCTTGGCCTCTTCACCTTGAGGCCCCGCCCACTGCTTGCACGGGGGAGAGGAGAGGAGAGGAGTGAGCAGAGAGGAGCACCCACTGGCAAAAACAAAAGTCAGCACCTGTGCGTGACCCCACATCCCACTGTAAATGTGCTCCTGCGGCACAGGTAAGAAAAGTACTTTAAGAAGGTACCTATCAGTCATCCCTGAACTAGTAGCAACTGCTACATACTCAGGGAATACCTCTGCAGCCCTACTTTCCTTTCTTTGCAAGAGCACATGCCTCACAGAGCCACCAATGGACACTAGCACTCCAAGCATCCTGTGTAGCCTTTTGCTAAGTGAGGGAAAAGGGAGGGATGGGAGCCACAAAACAAGAAAGCAGTGAAAACAAACAACACGCAGAGAAATTTTAAAAAGATGAGTAGGGAAAAAGAACAGGGAAGAAAGAGAAAATAGCAGGATAAAAATGCAATAATTTTGCCAGGACACAGCATGAGGAGAGGTATGAAGGAGCCACCCATCACACAAAGGAAGATCCATCAGAAAAAACAATGACCTATTGTACAGAATAACAGAGAGAAGGTAAAGGATCTCAAAGGAACAGGAAAGAGAAAGCATTTGAAATAGCAGGAAAGGAACAAAAAGGTTTAAAGGAAAGAAACAGAGCAGAAAAGTGAGAGAGAATCAGAGGGGAACATATAAGAAACTCTGGAGATCATGAGCCATAGAGGCAGTGTATACTACTACACCTAGGTTGGTAGTCAAGGTTAGGAAACAGAGGAAAAGAAGAGCAATCAGACCAACTGTTGACACTGTGTAGATTCATTTAACAATTTGGGATTATTGTTATTGCAATTTATAACCAAATTTAAAAAGTAACTATTCGTACACCTTGAAGCAACATCTCCAGGAGCCACCCAGCAAATACTCTACTAATGGCTCTTTTTTGGTATGACAGGAGTCATTGGCTACTGGCTTAGATTAATAAAAGAGCAGCAGTCCAACAGCTCTAGAAATACAAGTATGTTTTTGTAACTCACTAAATAAAGATGGACTCAACCCCCAAGGAGACAGTCTGGAACCATCAAACAAATCCCCTCTTTTCTCATCCACGCACCCACACTCACTCACCCATCCCCCACACAGGGCTCCTTAGAAAACAGACAAGCTATATGGTGTCAGATGGGAGGGAGTAAATTCCAAACATGCAGGCACTCCCCACTGAGCAAACCATGCCTGCTCATGAACATATACGTGGGCTAGTGTGTCATAATTTATCTCAACTGCCAAGTTGTAATACAAGCAGAGAAGCAGTTTAAGATACAGGATCCAAATCATAAAAAGCTTTGTAGATTAGATTAGGCGTAGCAAGCAGAGCGCTATATAACTTGTTTCAGTTTGAAGTGGAGCATTTGTCAGCTCAGCTACATATTTGCAGCGCTCCTGGATTCTCTAGGGTGTCGTCAGCTATAATCAAAAAGAGGTTGCCTTGTACACTTAGCTTGCCTACCTCTCCCTCGTTGTTCTGGTTTAAGACTGCTCCCAAAAGTCAATAGTTACTTACGTTTGAATAGCATCAAGCCCCGCCATCTTCATCTTCAACAGACGGTCTTTCCAATAGTACCGGGGCACACGGGAGTAATGAATGCTGCCCGAGATGTAGCGGAATGGTTTCCCATCTTTGAGGAAGTAGTTCTTGTCATAATCGATCCCAAAACTCCTCTGGGGTGCATTCTGTGTATCAAGAAGATTACCAGGTGTGAACTTCAACCTCCATGAAAAGGACAACAGTTTTCTGTTAAAATATCCTGCTTATTAAACTCTTCAGTACACTAGGTCTCTGGGATGTTTCGAAGTACGACATGCAGTGATATTATATTGACAATGCAAGGTCCCGTCCACCCCACCCTTGCTAAAAAAAAGTCCACCTTCACCTAGTAGGCCACGCCTGTTAGGGTGCATGTGCTGCAGAGATCAGGAATGGGAGGGGATTGGGCAATCCTGGGTCTTCATTTCTGGGGCGCATTTTTGGACTGCTTGCCTCATTTGGTGCAATTTGATCTACTCCAAAAAGGCAAGATGTTGCTCTTCAGTGGGACATGATTTTAAGACCTTTCAGTGGTAAGGCAAGTACTATTTCAAGGGACTGCTTCAGACGCTGATAAACCCTCCCACTCCTCTCTTCCAGTTGGCAGCAGAATTTTAATATGAAGCTCCCCAGAGTTGCTTCCAGCACTTGCCAAATGAGCTGAGCTAAGCAAGATCAAAGGAACCACAGCAGACATGTAGGCCAAGCAGTGATGGCAGTATTTAATGCTGCATTGAAGTGGCTTGGTTCTCCACTGCCTTTCACCTTGGATAGTCTTTCGTCTGCATCAAGCAGATGTAAAGCATCATCACTCTGTGCTGGTAGCATCACTTTGCACAGGTCTACCGGACTACACAAGGTACAGGACAGTGAAAGTCAGGAACAAGGAACCTGAACTGATTCAGAGACTTCTAAAGACTCGTTCAACACATCAAGTCACTGATCAATTCATTCATACTTTGGAAAGGGAATGAATTGTAATGACCCTTCTCCTGCTAAATTTCACATTGAAAACTAAAAGGCGCAACCAGCCCTGAGTACTGACACAGACATGTCACAAACTCCATGTGCAAGAGTATGTTATCTGAAGGGTTTAAGAGCTTAGTTTCTAATAAGTGGGGGGCTCTTCAGTTGCCCATACTCTTAAATTTCCATTAGTCTCTAAATTAAACAATTTTATCAATTTTCAGGAGAGGTGAAGGAAGGAGAATTGTTCAGACACATGGCCAAAAAAAGACAGCAAACTTCTGCCAAATAAGATATATTATCTATGAAGTTAAAAAGACAAAGCAATGTATATTGCAACCAAACCCCTACATTATAATCTAAGACAATTACCAATAAATTTCCACTAGCACTCCATGTAATACTGGGTACTTCTGTAGCCCCTTTCAGAGGAGGATCTCAAAGCAATTTACAAGCAGTGAGCTTAGCCTCATCACACCCTTGTATGATTAATATCTCCATCTAGCAGATGGAAAAACTAGAGCAGAGAGAGTTAAGGGCCAGATTCTGATATCTTAACTCCATAAATATAGGTTCACTCCTCAAGGGCTTCCATTGACTTTAGTGAGGTGCTACCCAGCATCAGTACGGGTACTAGAATCTGACCTTAAGTGACTTGGCAAAGACTGATTACACAGGAAGTCATTGGCAGAGCCAGGAACAGAATCCAGATTGTTCTACAGTCCTACTTCTGTGTTTTTAAAGGGACACTGCACTTTACATTTTGTAATTTTGAGGGGGGGGAAATCAATTAAAAGTATTTTTAAAACTATCAACCCCTTCACTTTGCCTCCCCACAGTGTCTGAAACCCTGCAGTGCTGGGAACCTGAAAGAGAAACTGACTGCACACACAAAAATGATACTGACTTCATTTTCATTCTCTAAACAGAGAGAAGAGAGTAACAAACTGACCAATGAATTGGACTTTTATAATTTTCACTTTTAATAATCTAAACTGTTGTTAGCACCAAGATACAGATATTTGTTTACAACATATTACTTTTGAGTTAACAGTACACTTTAACCAGACAGATGCTTTCCTGTTCCCACGTACACCTATTTCCTTGTTTCAACCAGATTTCGTGCATGCGGGTATTGTTTTTAGGTCATTCACCTTCAAGCATGACCTTTCCACATTTCCGCGCATGCACGCACACACACACACACACACACACACACACACACAATCATCTTTATTTAGCATCAGGTGGTAGGTCAGAAGTCAAAACACAAAATGGACAAAGAAGCAGCATACTTGTCCAATTGAAACAGACCTTTTAAATTGAGTGAATTTAATGCAGCTGAAAGGCAATGGCCTACTTTAATTCTGGAAGGGTGGGCCCAAGTCAACATAGGACAAAACGTTCACACCCTCAGCTGAGGGAGGGGCCACAGACCCCAGAAAATAGATTCAGTGGAAAAACAAATGGTAAATCAGGAAAGCTGGGGGATGAGATTAAAAACAAGGATACTGGATGCGGGGCACCAAGTAGCGAACCCTGACCACCACCAACTGCTCCGCAAAGGAGTCAGTGGAAACCACCCAGAGGAATTCTGCCCAGATGTGAGAGACAATTAGGGAACAGTAGGCCCCACAGCAACAGAAAACCTCCCCACTGAGCGTCCACCTCCCGGCCAGCTGGATGGCCATCCCAGCCAATGCCAGGAAAAGGTGAACGAGGGGGTCCCATGACTTTGTGTGGCTACGGACAAGGAATCCATAGAAGAAAAGATGTGGGGAAGTGCAGCCAGCACCTCAGCAGGTGGTTTTGCAGGAGGTGGAACAAGGGTCTGGTGCAGGTTGGCGTGTGCCAAGGTTGTCCCTGCGCTGCAAAAGAGGGCAATTGCCCCGGAGGACTTCACAAAAACAGTGTCAACACCATTGCTTGACATCTGTGATAACTAAAATGCATTTGGTGTGGATATCTGATGGATTCTTAACCTTTGCAGGCTTCTCAAGTTACTGCTGTCTTCTCCCTGTTGGCATTTGGCTCTAGAGTTCCTCAACAAGCAAACTCTCTCCAATCAAGAGCAGTACCAATTTCTTTCTAACTGTAGTTTGTGTTTTAAAATTCTCTACTGCAGCTATCAGGAAATGAGGGACCATATTACCTAAATAAAAAATTCCTAAAGTGTATCTTGAGAGAAGATTTTAAGCCAGAATTGAAGGAAATAAGAAGGAAAAGGGAGTTGGGGGGTAGGGGAAGGGAAGAGAGACAGCATCAAATGAAATCTAGTACACTGGAGGAGGAGAAGAAAAGGAATGAGTCAAATAAGTACACTCAATGGGCAGGAGTAACCTGGAAACATAGAGCTGCTGAGAGACTATGGTGATGGAAGCACTAGAGAAAGAAACCCAGGAACTGGGCCAGTTCTAGGATCCCATTATTGGGGGTGCAAGCAGTTACTTTGGGACCCATGCATGTCACTATTTAAAAAACAACCAACCTTCCACCCTAGACAGTGCGTGGGATAACAACAGCTAATTCAATGTGTATTTGCAATGCAACATGACAGCAAGAGGAGCCAATGCGATTTTAGGCTGTCTACACACACAGCATGTCACAGACCAAAAAGGGAACAGTTAACATGGCTCTGGGAGGACAGCACCTGGAGTATGTTCAGGGCTGGGCACAATATTACTAGAAAGAAAGAAGAGCCCAGCCACCCTTAAAGTTAATGTGGATTAAGGTAGGGTGTGAATTTACAGTGCAATAGCTCTTCCTAAATCACTCCAGAAAGAGAGTGCCCACCAATGGCATTAAGAGTGCTTCATTCCCATTTCGTTTAACCCACTTTCAAAGTTAATCAGGAACAACTCCATGTTGTAGATGAGCTGAAGTGCAACAGAGTAACAAAGACAAAATGGAAGGAGCTCAGAGGAGCAACAAGAACTCTCAGAATGCTAGAGGGAAAGATTGAGAGGCAAACACACACAATTCAAGAGTACCACTTAGGGAGAGGGAAATGTGATAAGAGTGCAAACTCCAAGGGTGGGGGAGGTATTTAGTGAGGTGCAGTTAGGATAAAAGGGTGCAAATAAGGAAAACCTAAAATGAACTTGAGGAAAACATCCTGGCAGCACTTCAGAACAAGGCCATGTCTACACTACAAACTGTGGTTGATGAAAGTTACCTTGATGTACAGCCACTGAAGTTTGTATATCGCTGGCACAGGTGCACACTTTGCTGCTTGTGTTGCTGCTGCGCGTACTCACCAGGAGTGCTTGTGTTGATGTAAAGAGTGGTGCACTACGGGTAGGTATTTCAGTGTGACACACACTGCCATCCAGTGCAATGCCTTTTGGGAAATTTTCACAATATATTGTGGGATAGAAATGATTCACTCAGGGATCTCTGGGAGCTAGGGAGTCAAGTTTCCAGCATGTGAGACAAAGGGGGATAAGCTGCTGCTAGGGTGGAGGACGGACATGAAGCAGCTGACTGCTGAGTTTGAACAGCCAGATTCAAGGGCTATTACAAGAGCTCAACATGGCGCTATGGAGTGAAGGAGGCTTTGAAAGAGCCCTTTAGCAGTCAGCCACAGTAGTGTTCTGTGATGTAGTGTTCTCTGGACCTGGAACTTCAGGTGCTGCTCAGAATTGTGTAGTGCTTGCTATATATTCATAAATATGACTGGGTGTTTTCCTGGAGCTATGAATACTATGGTGCTTGCTGTACATTTACAAGGACTGTTTGCTTTGAATACCGCTATGCATTCTGCAATATTTGTTGTGAACTAATAAAGATCATTTGATTCTCCAAAAACATTTATTAAGTGGGAAAAACTGTACAAAACCCCCCACAAGCAATGCAATACAAATGTGTAACATAACAAGGTGAAAACAAATGTTTACTTCCTTTCTAATTTTATGTCCATTTGAATGCACAAATGTAGTCCATTTTGGAAACACACATACCAGTCGTGGTCCTCATAGGTCAGTGTATGTGAAGCTATGTTTTTCTTTGCTACCCCACCTCCCTCCTTCCCCGCGTGGAATGATAGAGGCAACGATCCGCCCCGTGATGCCATGTGGTATGTTGTGGGGTGTAGGAACAGTGACCATGAAGTTCTCCAAATAGTGCAAAGGATGGAGAATCCAAGATTTTGGGACCTGCAGGACAACCAGCAGCATTTGAATCTGCTGTCTGAGAAGACCAATTATGTCCTAACGCATTTCCCACTCCTTATCCTGCTTGGACTCCTGGGCCTTTTTCCTGTCCCCTGTGTCTTTCTCCATGCTGTTGGTCGTACAGGCTCTCCGAGCCCTTTGTTCATGGTCCGATGCAGCACTGTCTGGCAGGATCTTGTAGAATACGTCTGCCTCAGTCTTCTTCTTTCTCCTCCTCCTCATCAGGATCAGGCGTTCTGCAGGTGTGGAGGGGGAACTCCTCAAGGCGGCCACCCTAGAAGGTGCTGATAAAAACAGACAGATGTACCATTGGATTTACAGACACAAGGGAAAGGGAAAGATAAGTTTCAAAACTCCCTTCCCTTATTCCCATAAACATTTTTAAAAGACATGCTTATTGGCCCTTCTGCTTTGGAGCAACTCTGCACAGCACCACTCTCCAATCCCAGACATGGTGAGTACGGCGTGCCAGGGGTGGGGGATGTTCCGTCGTATGAAGCTATATAATTTTGGTCCCTATTCCGTAAGTAGTATAGGGCACTGAGCACTGGCACTATTTTCCACAGGCAGTGGTGCTTTAAGCTGATGTCTCACTCTGGCAGGTATCAAAGGCACAGAGAGCACAGCTACTACTGGCTTCCTGAAGCAACCCAGACCCATATGTTGCTAGCCTGTTTACTGCAATGGTGCCAGCTAAAGTCATCACGGAATGGCATGGGGAAATGTCCTGCCATGGAGGAAGAAATAAGGCTGCCATCCCTAGCAATCATTGGGAAAGGATTGCAGAGTACCTCCATGAAAGTTTCATCAAGATCTCTCAGGAGGATAAAAGGGACATCCCTATGCACAACACCAAGATGCTGCACATGTCATTACCCTGTAGGGTTAGGCTGGGGACAAGTAGATAACTCTACCTATGTTTTTTGTACCACTACTTCCTCTTGTATGAGCAAATGAAAAGTTGATACCTGTCTCTTGTTAACTTGGGGTTGGTTCCATCTTTAAATTTAAAGAACGTACAGAAAAATGCATGTACACACTTAACCGAGTTCCCTTCCCCTTCATCAGGCTCATCAACGCTCACCTGGTGGCACTGGCTAAACTGTGTCAGTCTCACACAGGTCCTGGCTTGCTGCATGACTGGAATCCCCAGCTGTGTCTCCCCCACACTCCTTCCTCCTCGCTGTACAGGTCTCTGTCTTGGGCTCCTCGGAGGTATCCACAGTGGTCTGCGGGGTGCTGGTGGGGTCTCCGCCAAGTATGCCATGCAGTAACTTGTAGAAGCAGCAGGTCTGAGGCGCAGCACCAGATCTATTGTGGCGCTCCCTGACCTTGTGGCATCCTGTGAAGTTCCTTCACTTTCATGCGGCACAATCTCTTCTCCCCACAGGCCCAGGAGATCCAAAGCACCTGTCTACTCCAGCCTGGAGCACATCTAATACCTCTCTGTCTGTGTGGGGCCAGCACAGTTGGCTGGGCAGATGCACACAAGAAGGGAGAGCTGCTAGGTGCGTTTACCAACATCTGTACTCAGGAAAAGGTATCGCAACATGTGAGGGGGAGGGAGGATGTTGAAAGGAGGGGGTGGCTTCTGGTCTCTGTGACCCCTAGGCAGTGGAGTTTAAAATTGTAACCAGAGTGGTCACTGTTCCAGAGAATGGGACATTGTGGGACAGATGCTGAAAGTCTGTTAGAGTTGACACAGGTCATGCAGTGTCTACACTCGCACTGCATTGACCTCAGTAGGACAAGCATGGTTCCACACCATTTGGGGAGGTGGTTTGACTGTGTTGACATAACAAGGCACTTACATCATAAGAATGGCCCTACTGGGTCAGACCAAAGGTCCATCTAGTCCAATATCCTGTCTTCTGACAGTGGCCAGTGCCAGGTGCCCCAGATGGAATGAACAGAACAGGTAATCATCAAGTGATCCATCCCCTGTCGCTCATTCCCAGCTTCTAGCAAACAGAAGCTAGGGACACCATTCCTGCCCATCCTGGCTAAAAGCCATTCATGGACCGATCCTCCATGAATTTATCTGGTTCTTTTTTGAACCCAGTTATGGTCTTGGCCTTCACAACATCCTCTGGCAAGGAGTTCCACAGGTTGACTGTGCATTGTGTCAAGAAATACTTCCTTTTGTTTGTTTTAAACCTGCTGCCTATTAATTTCATTTGGTGAGCCCTAGTTCTTGCATTACATCGGCTGGAGACAAATTGGAGTGTAGACACATGCACAAATAATGTGACACAAGGTAACTTATGTCAACCTAACTTTGCAGTGTAGACCAGGCTTTAGAACAGCCTCCCAAGGGAAGTAGCTGAAGCCCCATCACTTGTGGGAGATTTACAACTAGACAGGCTAAAGTGATCCTGTATTGACCGGGAACTGGAACGGTCGATCAAATAGGTCTTTTTTCCAATCTAACTCCTATAAATCAAAAACCCATCCATAGGATGTGAACAGAATCTGGTCCAATAAGAGATATTATCTCACCCACCTCATCTCCCTCTAAAGCAAGACTACAGACAAGGAGGCAATGAATAGCTGGATAATGGAAGCTATTTAGGCCCTGATCCTGTAAACATTTAAGCACATGCTTAACCTTATTCATGTGAGCTGTTCCATAGAAGTCAAAGGAGCTACTTGCAGGAGTTAACACACATGCTAAAGCGTTTTCAGGATCAGGGCCTTAGACAGCCGAAGGGTAAAGCAGCGGATCACCAAGTATTTTAGAACAAAAATAACTCAAAAGCCTGGAGTCTTATCCTAGGAGTTACTTTTCTATAAGCAGTCCCCCTCCTAGCTGTACTGCCTCCCAACTACTGAATCTCAAGCCATCAGAGAATGCCCAAGTAAGTGCCAGATTGATGATTTTTATTTTAAGTCTGAGTGGAATGATGCAGCTGTTCATTTGCAATCTCCACCTCAAGTGACAGAGATCCTTCCACTGTACATGAATGGAAACACAGTGTATGTTCCATGGGGAAAACATTCATAAGCAGCACCACCAGTAAACAGAAGGTGTTGCACATTCTGGTCATGCCTCAAATGCAAGTTCAGTGCCACTGCTGGAGCAACAGTTTCAGAATTACCATCATCATTAAACTAGGGCTTAGAACCTGGGCACAGTAACAGTGTTTCACTATCCTATTAATAAAATTACAAACAACAGCAAACAACTATGTTAAAAGAACATTAAGGTTCTGAAGTCAATCACGAAAAAACTAGAAAGTGCCAGAACTAAGGTTGCTCCTTATCTATGCAACCTTAATTCGACCCTTGTGCATACACATGATGATACAGTCTTCAATTACAGGACCACAGAGTGGATAAAAAACAATTAAAAAAAAATTAAATTAGTTTTTAAAATCGGATTTTTTGATAAAACGCTTTTTAAGGAAAAAAACCTATATTATAGCTCAAAGATATTGTTGTCCCACAAATTTATACAGGATTGTTTTAGGGGTCAAGACAAAGATGCCACATTTATTATGATAACAATTTGATTTATGACCAATAACTAATATCTTAATCCTTATACACACACATTATACCTAATACCTATAAACACACACACACACACACACACATTTACACACACACACCCATCAGATATTTTGCAGCTGCTGCATAGTTACCAGTCCTGCTTGAGTCTGTGGCTTGAGTTTGCAGCTTGGGTTCGTAGCTTGTGGCGGCTAACTGGCCAGGAAAGCCGGGCACAAGGACGAGCTGGGTCTCTGTTGGGCATGCACCGATGCCCTTCCATGTTGGCAGCAAAATGTTACCCTCCTCCAAAGTTTTCCATCTCACCCATCCTTTTTGTAGGCTTTAGTTTGAATCCAGAGTCTATAGGTCTTGCTGTGTCACGCTGCCTCTGGGTTTGGTGATTGATCACCTGTCAATTGCAGACATGACTTTCAGCCTGGGACCGGGCTTTGATCTTCTTTCTATTGTACCTTTTCTTTTTAGGGTGGATTTTTCTTACTTTGTTAGGGCTCTTGTCTGCATCTTCAGCCGCTGGTGTTTGAACTCTATTTAATCAGGACAGGCTGGGGCTGGAGGTTGATTCCATCATCCATACATACCTCATTCACACATCTAAACTAAACTAATAAGATTACAGCAGGGTTTGCAAAAATGAAGGTTGCAGCAAGCCCCTACAAAATGGAGTAAGCGTTTTAAAATGGGGTTTGAATTACAATATGGCAAACAGTGAACAGAAGTTACACTGTAGGCAAGAGTAATAAATGGTGAACAGAAGTTACAATACTGAAACAGTGCAAGGCCTGGTCTACACTAACCCC
This sequence comes from Terrapene triunguis, assembly GCF_002925995.2. NCBI lineage: Eukaryota > Metazoa > Chordata > Testudines > Emydidae > Terrapene > Terrapene triunguis. The sequence continues at coordinate 4,522,549 of NW_020698372.1, forward strand.
CCCACTTCGGACTAAGGTACGCAAATTCAGCTACGTTAATAACGTAGCTGAATTCGAAGTACCTTAGTCCGAACTTACCGCGGTCCAGACGCGGCAGGAAGGCTCCCCCGTCGATGCTGCATACTCCGCTTGCCGAGCTGGAGTACCAGCGTCGACGGCGAGCACTTCCGGGATCGATCCGGGGCACTTCCGGGATCCATCCGGGATCGATTTATCGTGTCTTAACCAGACGCGATAAATCGAACTCAGAACATCGATTGCTTACATCCGGACCCGGATGTAAGTGTAGACGTACCCCAAGTCTCAGTGATTTAAGCAGGAACTGGATTGATAGTGAAACTTACAAAGGCAGCTGACTGAACAGCTATGGCTCTTAACAAGCATCTTAACTGTTAATTAGCCAGTTATTGGGGTAACCGGTTTTATGAATGAATATTGTTTCATTCATAAAACTTTACTTATGAAGTTACATTAATAAAGTAAACAATTAAAAACAATTTTATTCATGAGTCCTACAATATCTCATCATGGAACAGGGATTATAAATTCTAATTCTATAGTACGAAACAATATAGTCATGTAATGTTTAAGAAAAGTTTTGTAAATGAGTTCTAATAGTTCATGGATTAGGGACGCAATCTTATGGGGTTCTACAGACTTCGTATAGATTATTTAGGTTAATCTTTCTATCTACCCAATGGGACTCAGTGCTCAGTCTAGAAGATACCATCAGAGATGCTTAGCTTTGCAGTTCTCAAACTGTGGATTTCTGTCTCCAGAGGTAACATGCTTGTTAACAGCAAAAATGGTTTTAAATAAATAGATAAATATATATATAGAGACGTGAGAAATAACAGATCTCAACTCTATTATCCCTCTGCAAATTTCTGTACAGTGTCAATCCCTTACCTCTCTCTCTAAAAGTTCAATAAATAGAAGATTGTTGGGGGCGGAACAGATCTGGACAAGGAGAAGTCTGGAGATAAATGTGAGAAGTGAGGGACATATGCTTGTTTTGTTAAAATATTATATGTTTGCTGTTGAAGAAAAAAATCCGAAATACTTAATGTTGTTTTAGTTAAAACAATTTAAATGTCTGTCTGGTGGTGTTCTCCTCCTAATACAGCCTGGCAAGAAAATCCTCCAAATAGTAATGATTAACCTGTTGAATTGGAGATAGTTCACCTCTCAATGACTTCATAAATATCTGCTTCAATTACCTTTGGTAAATGAAATAACCAAACAATCATTCATTTTCTGATATAGCTGTAAAACTAATCTGAAAAGTTTTCAAAATAAATCATTGTTTAAAAACATATAGTGTGTAGTTTCTAAAAATGAAACCTACATCTGAGTTGTGAAAAATATGTATTAAGATAACAACCAACAAGAATGCACTTTTATGTAGAAAACCATGATTAAATCGAGTCTTCCTGACTGATGATTTAAATCAAATCCACCCTGCAGGATCATATAATATTTTTCCACAGGACTTCTGCCTCATTTAACAGTTTTTTGTTTGTACTTTAAGTTTTTAAAAAACACAAAAATTCAATCGTACAGAACCATACTGACCACCACCCCATTTTATCTGCAGGGTTGGGACTTTTAGAGACACAGACAGACCTCTATCACTTGAGCTAATGGATTAATTGGTACTAGTAGAAAGCTGTTATTTTCTATGTGGTCCTGCCACTAGATGGGTTGGAGACACATTCCACCAGTAGATTTCACAGCCTGCTACATAGCAAAGGAATGTTGAAACTCTGAAATAATGGGGGTCCAATTTCAGGTTCTTTAGGAAGTAGCGCTCTAAACCCTTCTGCCCGAATCCTCTCCCCCACCCCCAGCTGATTCACCTGTCACTGCAATCCCCTCATCCCCTGCCTCCTGTCCCCTCCTTGCTCCCCTGCCTGCCCCAGGCAACCTTCCCCACACCCTGTTCTTCACGAGTCAGAGGCTCTCTCTTTCTCTTCCTCCCTGCTTAAGTGCCAAGCAGGGGGAGCACTGAGCAGACAGGAGAGGCAGTCTCTCTGCTCTCAGTTCTGGTGCCTGGCATCACAGTTTAAGAGCTGCTCAGATCCTGGGGTGGAGCATCATACTCAGTGTGGATGGAATCGTCAGAGAATTTAACAGACAAACTCACAGGTCTCTACTGAGCATGTGTAAACAAAAGGCACATTGCTGGCACCAGGGTAACGCCCCTGTCAAATTTCAAGACCCTGTTCCACAGAATGAACTTGCAAGAGCTTCTCAGTTGAACAGTCATACAATTTTTTTAAACATGTGTAAAACATTTTCCCCAACCTCATTCCCGGACATGTTTGAGCTGAAGTTTTCTCAAAAAATTCAGCCTGAGGCACATCAAAGCAGTGTCAGGCAATCTTAACTATTGGTGGCACCACCCATGCCATGTGGAATTAATTGCAGTCAAGTCTGTGTGCTTAATGGGGACCCACTACTTAGGTACTGATCCTATAGTCCTTACATAGGCATAGCTCCCATTTAAGTCCATGGAATTTTTCCTGCAGGATATGGCCCCTACCATATAAATAAACATGTCCATGTTCATCTGCCTCTCCTACTGTTCTGTTTAACCCTCGGAGGTGTGGTAAGAGGATGCAGCCATCTTTTTTATGACCATCATACAACATATGATCCCACTCCAGGCACAACACATTAGATCCCCTCCTTAACAACAGACAGACTCCCCCTCAGCCTGTCCTCACCACCACCACCACTCAAATATAAAACCCAACTAAGAACCACTCATACATTCTGCTCTCCCTCCCCTTCATCTTTAATATTCCTCATCTCCATCCCTGCAATCACATTACATGACTCATTTCCCCAACCTGATAACACTGGACTCACTGTTCCCAGCCTGGATGTTCCATGTTACACACAGGTTTAATACAGTGACATTTCCTTTTCACTTGCACTCAGGAATATAAAAAAAATCAAATTGAATGATCATTACAAAAGACACTTGTCTCCACCTGTGAACAATATTAACTTTTTATTAATTGCTTGGAACAGTAACAATCTTAGTGTTCAATGCATTCATTATATCAGTACTATGATTTAGAAATATGCATATTGATTCTCCAATGTATATGGTTTATTTTCACAAAAAGTGATCGTAGGATTTGGGTATGGCTGCAATGGCGCTCCGAGTAGCCTTTTCAATAATTTTGCATTTTAGTAGAAAAGAAATCAAGAACAACAAAAATATTTAATTAAACCCCAAAGAAATAGTCACAATTAAAGACAACAAAAATAGATGAAAAATGGTCAAAATATTCACAGAACAATTTAAAATCACCTGCTTATTTGTGGTAGGAGTCAATTCTCCACACTGATTTTTGTGCACATTTGTGTTTTCTTGGGAAGGGCAAGAGAGGAATAGAGATAAACTGTCATTTCCGTGCTCACTGAGAAACGGACACTGAAGCAAACCACAGTGCCCACCTCCCATGGAAGGTAATTAGCTAGACAATTAGCTGCATAACATAGCAATAATCCTCAAATAATTTAATGATTAGAAAAGAAGTGGCCAAGAGAGAATGCTTTGCACTACCAAGTGGGAGACATGGATTTTAACTCAGGTCTTTCACTGACACATCACTGGGGGCTATCTACACAACTCATGCTGGTCAGGTAGCAGCAACACTAAGTCAACCAGGGAAAGAGCAGTCAGAGAAACATAAGGCATACACACACACAAAGTGTATGATATGTATGGGGGTCAAGTTATGTTTTGGGATCCTCAAATGAAAGGTGCTCCATAAATACAAAGCATTTTGTGAAAGTGCAGTGTATTATCACGGTTTTAGACATTGGGAAACTGGGGAGAAGTGGTCCAGTGGTTAGGGGGTTAGCTTGGGACTTGGATTCAATTCCCCATCTCTGCCACAAGTTTCCTCTGTCTCTGTTCCTCATCTGCTAGAACGTCTCTACTCTCACAGGGTTGATGTGAGGAAGATTGTGAGGTGTTTCAGACACCCCAATAACGGGGGCCATCTGAGTTAGACAGAGGCACAGGAAGATTTAATAAAGATGTTGATTTGCCCAGAGCCAATTGTCAAGAACAAGAGGGTGCACAGTTTTGGTGGGTGGGAACAGAGTAGAGAAACAGCTAGACAGTGTTTATATGAGGAGAGAGAATCCAGTATCAGGTTAAAGAGTTAAAGGGACACTGCCAGATTAAAAAATTAAAAATCCCATAGCCATAATTACTAATAGCATCTCAGATTAGTACACCTGGGGAAAGAGTGAAAAAAAGAGTCTTATTTATTTTTGCACTTCAGTCAGCTTGGACAGCAAGTACAAATTAATTCCACTTCAATTTTTGATTCTCATGCCCTAGAACAATGTGAGAGAACCAAAAACAATCTGATTTAATTTATATTAAAAACCCAAACAATTAATAATTTAGCTATATTAAATTGCACTAAGAAACATACCAGACTGAAGTACGGATTCAAACGCAAGATAGTGCTCTTTAAAGAGAGGCACAAAAAGAAGGCCATCTTTTTTCTAAGCAGAACAATTAGAGGTCAGGCCACTAGAAAGTCTATACACAAACAGAAGTTACAATAGAACCTCAGTTATAAACACCAAAGTTATGAACTGACCAGTCAACCACACACCTCATTTTGGAACCGGAAGTACACAAGCAGGCAGCAGCAGAGACAAAACATAAAAATAAAAAGCAAATACCATATGTACTGTGTTAAATGTAAACTACTAAAAAAAATAATAAATAAAGGGAAAGTTTAAAAAAGGATTTGACAAGGTAAGGAAATGGTTTCTGTGCTTGTTTCACTTAAAACATGTTAAAAACAGCATTTTTCTTCTGCATAGTATTAAAAGTTGTATTAAGTCAATGTTCAGTTGTAAACTTTTGAAAGAACAACCATAACGTTTTGTTCAGAGTTAGGAACATTTCAGAGTTTGAACAACCTCCATTCCCGAGGTTTTCATAACTCGGAGGTTCTACTGTACTTGCTATCTAATCTAGTTCTGGTCAAGGGAAAATATTAATTTACAATCTAAGTACCTTTTCTTTTGAGTCACAGCTACTTTGTTTTTAAATTCTCTCTCTCCCCAGTTGCTGAGTAAAAAATACCTACACAAAACAAAAAGGAGAAACTAACTATATACAATGGAAAGAAGCTAGCTAAACCTACCCAAATAATACAACTGGGGAAAAAAGTTTTTCCACTCCAATTCTTTCAATTGTAGATTTTAAGGCTAAATCTACACTAGACACCTGCAGCAGTACAGCTGTGCACTGTAAGCTGTGCCACTGTAAGGTCTCCCGTGTAGCCGCTCTATGCCGACGGGAGAGAGCTCTCCCATCAGCTTAATTAAACCACCCCTAAGGGTACGTCTATACCCAGCTGCTAGTTCGGCGGCTGGCAATCAAAGTTCTGGGTTCGACTTACCGCGTCTTGTCTGGACGTGATAAGTTGAACCAGGAAGTGCTCGCCGTTGACTGCGGTACTCCAGCTAGACGAGAGGAGTACCGCGGAGTCGACGGGGGAGCCTGCCTGCCGCGTGTGGACCGAGGTAAGTTCGAACTAAGGTACTTCGAACTTCAGCTACGTTATTCACGTAGCTGAAGTTGCGTACCTTAGTTCAATTTGGGGGTTTAGTGTAGACCAAGCCTAACAAGCAGCGGTAGCTACGTCAGCAGAAGAGCATCTCCCGCCGACATAGAGCTATCCACACCGGCACTTCTGTCGGTGAAACTTATGTTGGTCGGGGGTATTTTTTTCTACACCCCTGGCTGACAAAAAAGTTTTACCGACAAAAGGGCTAGCGTAAACATAGCGTAAGTGTTGCTCATACCAACAGTAAAGTACTGAACACTCACACTGAAGTGGGAGTTTTAAGTTAACAATGTCCCTTTATAATACCTTTATTAGATACTCACTGGATGACTGGTTACATTTAGGCAAAACAAGGAAGCTATTTCCACCCTTCCCCACTATAAAAGTCTCTCCAATTCTTATGATTTAGGTTTTTATGTAGATTTTAAAGGAGCAGATGCATAGGGCCTACGGTTGCCAACACTCCAGGATTGTCCTGGAGTCTCCAGGAATTAAAAATGAATCTTTAATTAAAGATTATGTCATGTGATGAAACCTCCAGGAATACGTCCAACCAAAATTGGCAACCCTAGCATGGGCACCTTACTTTACTGGTCATTTTGCAGAAGCACCTACAGGCCCCAACTGAGATAAAGGCCCCCCATAAAAAATTTAAACAGAATCCTTGCTATCGCCTGCAAATACCCCATTCATTTCCCATAGTAGGAGGACTCGATAGACCTCAATGAAGACTTTGTAGAGTACTCTGCAAAATTTGCATCCACAGTTTCACCACACTTCTCAGTAGGTGAACTGTACATCATGAGTTAGGTGGCACTCCATCCGATGCCAACGAACAAGTGAAAAATGGAATGTGAACTAATGACCGATTACAGATATTAAACATACACAGTAAGCACACTTAAAACCAAACACTGATCTCATGGTGATCTCTTTAAAATGCAACATATCAATAGCACAAATAATAAATCAATCAGATGAGTTCATCACTTCCACTCATCTGCGATAGGTGTTTGATAAGCTTACTATGTGGCAGAAGAAGTAGTGCTTTCTGCACAAAGAGCAGAATCAGACTTACAGAACCAAGTCCATCACTCTTCTAACTTCATTGACTTCCCCGGAGTTACATCAGGGACGGACTTGGCTTGGGGACTTGTGACTCAAACCGTCAGTTCTACTGGCTGATAGAGGAGACAGAATTTGTAAGCTGGCACAGACCATTCAGGGAGAGCGCAGGATGATCTCCGTTATTTCAGCTCTGCTGCCCAGCCTCATTGGAATTCCATAATACATAGTCCCCGGGCTGACATATACGAAAGTGCTCTGCCCAACTTTATACAAGCCAACAAAGAAGGGATTCAGCAAATAGGCACCAGCATTCAGAGGGAATATTTGCCCACCATGAGTGTGGCCAGAAAGGATCAAATTTATGTCTGGCCGATCTTGGAGAGCCCATTTTGCAGCCAGTGGTTGATGAGCCAGAAGTACTATTGCATGATCAGCACTGCAGTCAACTAAGGCTTTTTTTAAATCCATGCCATGCCCAGAATAGCGCAACACCTGAGCCTCAATATCATCAACCCCAGCCAGACAGAACCAATCATTGCTGCTCCTTGGAGAAGAGATCTTCACATTCTCATTGTGGAGTGGATGAATGTTAAATGACTTCAGTAATTCAAACCAGCTGTTGACATCAGAAGTATAATACTCATGGTTTCCAGTGACAAAAAAATTTCCCAATGGGGAATTAAGCTCACTAAGAGGTTCGACAGCAGGTCGGATGGCCATCACTTCAGAATCTGACAGATCACCTACAATCACAGTGATATCGGGTTTTAAGGCTTTGACCATCTGCACAACCATTGCAAGTTTAGTCTTCCCTACAGTGGGTCCCAAATGAATATCTGATAGCAACACCACCTTCAGGCCGTCCATGGACAAAGGCAGTTTGTGAAGAGGAATCACCACTGAGGTCACTGCAGGAGGCTGGGAAGCATTCAACAACCCAACAGCAGTCAGTGCAACTGTCACCATAACAACCAAAACAGGTTTCATGACAGCTTTATTACTCTTATTGATACCACTTGTCTTAACACCTCTGCTGACCAAGAGTTTATAAACTTGCTCTACAGAGCCCAGAGTGAAGAGAAAGAAAATAAGGATTATATAGGCTCCTAGACATGTGTAAGAAGCTAAGGAAAAGAAATATGGCTCTTCTGCAACAAGAAACAGCAGTGTAAAAAAGCTAGAGTGTGCCAAACCTAGAAACATTAGCACAGCTATTTTCCATGGCATGAAACAATAGGAGTTAGCAGCTGAAAGCCTGTAGAATGTGGTCACTATACATCTCCAGATGTAAAGAGAACCTATGAGCATCAGCGCATTAACAAACAATGCCATCTGTAATCTCCGCAGCCACCTCCGTGTGCCAAACTCAAGTTGCTCTGCCAGGAAGGTCCGGGATATCATCATGGAGAAGAAGACAACTCCAGCAGCCACTGCAGCCTTTGCTTCAAGCGGCAATTGCTTGAAGGAAATCATCTCTACCGACTGAAAGTCCCTGCACCTTCCTGTTTTATATGAGTTTCCAGTAGGTTAGAATGTGGTTGTGAAGGGACTTCTTGGTCAACTTGGCCTGCAACCAGGAACCAGCATCAGCTTTTTGATATTAAGACGTACAATCCCCCCTGCCCAGTCTAGAAAACAGAGAGAGGTATTATTTGGCACCCACCGCCCAGGACACCAAGGTCGGTGGAGACACTACTATCACTATCAAGGATAGCTATAGAATGTTTATTAACTTAGAATAAAAATTATCTAGAACTCTGACAACACAGTCCTGATCTCTATAGTCTCCCATCCATAAGTTATCACAAAAACCTGTGAATGCTAAACCAGTAATAAGAATTCTCCTCACAATTTTGGGATATTGTCTCACAAATCATACAGTGATGACTACTTTCCAATAACTAATAAAATATTACCAGACCCTGCTTACTCCGTCGAAGAAACAAACACTTTGCACTCACTACCTAATCTGCTTCCCTCACACAACACCATCTCCATTCCAACACTACACCATTACATGATAGTAGGTGTCCCTGGTACATAATGTTGCGGTCTCAAAAACCTAAGGAAAAAATCATTGACCTATGATGGTGTCTACATTCACCTCAGAATAATGACATAGCCATCAATTATTCAATTCCAGCCTTCATCCATTCAGGATCACTGGAGCACAAACATAAAGCATGCAAACCACTTCCCACATCTCACCCCTTATTTCTGCTCTTCAGAGGAACCATAGGGGAAAAAAATGAGACATGCACATGCACAAAAATCCCTTTAAGGCAGCCTGGTAAAGTTGTTGTGAACATTTGCCAGCCCAGGCCGAAAAATATACAGGCCTGCACTTCTCAAGATGATAGTTTACTCATTATGGTAAGCAGAATTTTGAAAGCTAGTTTAAAGGAATATTATATATTTAGTGTATATATATTCAGTCCCTTCCACACCTGCATATTCTAGGCCAGGATTTATGGAGACTCTGTATCAATCTGAGTTTTGGTCTGGGAGCTAAAGAACCATTGAGGCCTAGACCAGTGGTTCTCAAACTTTTGTACTGGTGACCCCTTTCACATAGCAAGCCTCTGAATTATAAATGCTGGAGGCAAAGTGGGGTTTGGGGTGGAGGCTGACAGCTCACGACCCCTCATGTAATAACCTCGCAACCCCCTGAGGGGTCCAACCCCCAGTTTGAGAACCCCTGAGCTAGACCATCCTTGTCTATACCCTGCAGCCTCAATAAACCCCTTTTATATGCATTCTGACATCATTCTGTCTCCCCCCCCCGCCTTTTATTTTTAAGCCAAGAGGCCACGATACTGATTTAAAATTTAAAACTGTGTTTGCTTTTTCAAAATAATTAAAAAGACCAGGTACTGTGTTACGAGCTGCTGTCAGTTGAAACCAAAACTCCCCATGGAGTTACTCTGCTTTTTACTGTGTGTTAACATTCTTTAGAATATGTATACAACATTAAAACAGATGACTATTAAAATAATGCTAAGGATTTACTTCTAATGCAGCATTTCCTCTGGGTTTGTGCGTTTGAACTCCCACAGTACTCTTCACTCAGGCCTTAAGCCTAAATATTGCAACTCATATAGGCCTTTAGCAAGACTGTGTAACATTGGATGCAATCTGATGCAAATCTATATAGAAAGAGCAAGTAGCATGATAAAGCACATTAAAAATGGCAGAGAAAAGACAGATACACTTCCCCGTTCTCAGCCCACGCTAGTAAATTAATGTTTTCTACCTGGTGCGTTGTCTGATGGTGCCAGAGCCCTGACAAGTGCAGAACAGCACAAAAACAAATTCAAGACAATTAAAGACCTAAAGTCATCTAATGTATAACTTGTCAAGATAGATTCTGAATAATAAAGGCTAAAAATAGGCCTATCAAGAGGCGGGGGGCTTTTTTAAATGACAATTCATGGCTTTCAGGATATCCTGGATTTTCTCTCTATTGTGGATGAGAGTTCAGAAAGCAATGAGCAAAACTAAGG
>NW_020698373.1:0-2214 GCF_002925995.2 Terrapene triunguis
ACTCCAAGGCGATGTCGTAGTTCAAGACAGCAGTCTGTTTTCAGAACCCCAGCATGGGCAACTTAACTATTTCACACCAGGCAGTGTCAGGAATAAATCAATGGGAAGACAACAAGGAGTCTGGTGGCACCTTAAAGACTAACAGATTTATTTGGGCATAAGCTTTCGTGGGTAAAAACCTCACTTCTTCAGATGCATAGAGTGAAAGTTACAGATACTGACACATGGAGAGCAGGGAGCTACTTCGCAAGTGGAGAACCAGTGTTGACAGGGCAATGGGAAGACAGCAATTCTGTCTGATCAAGGATTAAATGAAAGTAAGCACGCTCTTGTCTAACACTGCAGTTTATTAGATTTAAGTGCACACAGACATAAGGAATAGGTTTAGAACATCCCAGATATTTACCTAACAGCTGGAATGGTATTGAGTAATTAGCAGCATGTTCTCAGTGGCCAGTTGCTCACCAGCTGGGGAGAAAGGGTGTCAGGAAAAAGGTCTTTCAAGATGGCTTCAGAGGACTCCTCCAAACTACACTGTATTAGCTAAACTTGTATAACTTCTACAAAAGACATAGGTCATAGTGACCCCAACTTGATCATCACTTTTCCTAACTTTCAATAAACGTCCAATATCAAAGGCATCCAGACTGAAGATTTTCATCCACTTATCTGCTTTCATTCTCACTTATCTATTTGTCTGTCCACTCCTCCCATTCTGATTAACGGAAACTGCCAGCTAGATTTTGACCTTGCATTTAAAAGCCTGCTTTCCAATTAACCCTATACTATGTAATGTTCTATTTTATTAATTCATAGTGGCTGAGTGCACATCATATGGTTGCAATTGGCTTGATCACTCTCTGGGATACACACCCTTCAAATCCAGGGTAACACAGTCCAGTTCTCAAAAACACACAGTTTCACAACTCTCACCAATAAGCTCTAGTGGAATGTCCTCAATTCCTGCAGCAGCTTTCCTGTATTAGCACTTTCCAATGAAAAAATTGGTTTACCCTCCTGATTTCCTGAAAGATTGGATGAAGGAAAATGAGGCAAATTTAGGTCACTGGATCACTGTATATATGACACAGAAGTTCAGCACTGTAGTTGCTTTCTTTGTCTTTGGCTATCAGAAAGCGTAGCTTCAGTTCATCAAACTGATCAAGAAAGCTGGTCACAAAGGGTCTAATGGAAAGTCACCTTGCTTCAGTAAGCTGAAGAATCTTCTGGTGGTCTGGAAGTCACGGAAAGGACGAGTGACAGGATGTGCGGAGATGGGGGCTGATGGTTGATGTTGAAAGAGATCAGGTGATGGTCAGAGAGAGGGAACTCAGCAACGGAGAGAGCAGTGCTTGGTGATGGAGTGATGTTAGGTTTGAAGAGCTTCTCAGACTGCAAACTTCCACAATGTTGAGGTCAGCCAAACTGGGACAGAGTGCCCTTGATTAATGAGGAAGTATTCTTTCCCCCTCTTGTCACACAGGATTAAAGTCAGTGGTCCCCAGGCGAGCACATTCTGCAGGTGAATTTGCTCAGTTTCTCAAGAAGCTCTTTGTTTTTGACGCCATAAATGATAGGGTTCAGCATGGTGGGGAGGAGGAAGTAGAGGTTGGCCAAGATGATGTGAACATGGGGAGCGATGCCCTGACCGAACCGGTGTGTCAGAGTGGAGAAGAAGAAGGAAGGATAGGACATCAGCATCACACAGATGTGGGCTGTGCAGGTGTTGAGGGCTTTCTGGTGGGCTTTCTTGGAGGAAATTCTGAGGACAGCCCTGATGATCAGACCATAGGAGAGGCCAATGAGTGTCAGGTCTAACACGTTGACTATAAATGATATTACCAAGCCGTACATCCTGTTGACTGTGATGTCCCCACACGACATTTTTGCCACAGCCATGTGGTCGCAGAATGTATGGGGGATTATGCGGTTGGCACAGAATGGCTGCCTGCTCAGGAGCAGGGGCAGGGGCAGAACGAAGAGAACAGCTCTTATCAAACCCACTAGCCCTAGCTTAGCTATTCGTGCATTGGTGAGGATGGTGGCGTATCTCAGAGGGTTACAAATGGCAACATAGCGATCAAAGGCCATTGTCACGAGGATGGCTGAGTGCATCATAGTACCTGCATGAAAGAAGAACATCTGGGTGAGACAGCCACCCAAAGTAATACCTTTCATATTAAACCAAAATATACAAAGTGCCTTCAGCACAAC
>NW_020698374.1:0-6980 GCF_002925995.2 Terrapene triunguis
GTTCTTCCAGAGGGGAAGGTCTCTGGGCTGTTCCCCAACCCACATGGTGAATCTCTGAAGCAAGAAAATCCGCCAATAAGCGCAGGACCCACCAAGATAGAGGAGGAACTTTGTCACAATATGTAAGAAAATAGAGATTTTTAACTAGAATCTGATTGAGGGGTATATCTCCATTGATAGAATGTCACATTGATAGACTATTACCATTGGTAGAATGGTATTTCTGTTTAATTTAGATTTTCCTGGCTCATATGCCTCTGGCATGCCATTAGGGTGGTTTAAAAGTTATTGTAAAGAACAACACAAGTAGTTCACTGGGTGCGTGGAAGTGGTATGCCATCTGTTTGGTTACTTTCATTCTTCTAAAAATCGCTGGTTTCAGACAGGAGTTTTAATTTTGGGGTTCCGGTATTCAATTTAGCATACAGTTTTTTAGCCTCATGTGATTTCAGTTGTCAGAGTAATCATTCAAATGTGATGAAAGATGCCTGTGGATACTAGGTGAAGTCATTGCATAGGAATGAGGCAAATTAGACCTTTCACCCCTATAAAGGCTGGGCTTTTGCATAGTTGGGGCAAAAATATTTTACATTAATACTTTCAAAGGTATCTGTTTGCACAGTTTTAGGTAACTTAAAAAAATTGGGATTAGGAAGAAATTTCTTATATGGAGATAATTGTCCACTTGGGAACAGAGTGTCTTGTGGCATCTTTAAGACTAACAGATGTATTGGAGCATAAGCTTTCGTGGGTGAATGCCCACTTCGTCGGATGCAACGGCTACCCCTCTGATACTTGTCCACTTGGGGTTTTTTACGCTCTCTGTAATGCATCTGGTACTAGGCATGGTCAAAGAGAAGATAACAGATTAGATGGGCACCGATCTGATGCAGTACGTCCTCTCCCATTAATGGTTTTTTTCTTAATTTGACTTTTTTTTTGTAAAAAGCCAAATCTGTTGCAAGTCTGGTGTAGATACTAGCTTTCTAAAAGTCTGTTACTGAATAATATCCTCTAATACTACCCTGTTGGGAAGAGGGTTGAAAAACAGTTGAGATACCTTATGGGCAACTTTTCTGACCCATTCCCTTCCAACAGTCAGACTTTAACGGGAACCCTGTGTGCTTCATAAATCTGTATAACCCCTTCAAAGCTTGTTGCTTTCACCAATAGAAGTTGGTCCAGTAAAAGGTATTACCTCACCCCCCTTCAGGTATATTGAGATCTGGCTAATTATGAGGTCTCATGCAGTAGCTAGCAGTTGTTGACTTTTCATTTTTAAACTGGGAAGAGTTGTGTGGTAATTGAGTTTGTTTAATATCCTGTTTTTGAAAAAAAGAAATGCCTTTTTGATTGAAGACTTTTAAAGTACAGTCTTTGATTTTGCAGCTTTCAATGTGAAGTGTCAAAAAAGCAACATCTGAAACTTGCTGGGACAAAGAAGACTCGTTTGTTACCTATCACTATTTGGTAAGTTTATAGATTTTATCTAGACAAGTATTGCTGCTGGTTTCCACAGCTATGATTGATTAGTCTGCTCATGAAATAAAAGAGGCAAACTAAGGTCAACATCCGAAGACATTGGGTAGGATCCAGTAGTTTTTTTTGCAGCTGTGGAATTTACCACAGAATTGTGCTCCAGAATCTTTCACTTTAAAAAAGTTTTCTAGCCCTTTTGGTTGTGAAAAAAAATCTTCCAAATGTGAACCAGTATCATTTTCCTGAGTCTGTATTAACAGAGAAATCTAAAGATGGTGACATAAATGTCAGTAGTACTAACCACTTCACTGCTGAACAGTTTTGCAGAATCATTCAGCAAATTTTAGATGCAGTGGTAGACATCAGGGAGAGGGCAGTAGGACAGTTACTGTTAAGGGTTGCTGGGAGGGGAAACGGGAAATTCAGCCCCCTCTCAAAAATATATTCAAGTCATCTCTGCCCTCATGGTGGAAGGTAAAAGATTTATCCTTTGCCCAGTGTCAGCTGTCTCACCTGCCTCTTAGGCCATGTCTACACTACCACTTATGTCGACAAAACTTACGTTGATCATTGGTGTGGAAAAAAAACCCACCCCCCTGAGTGACATAAGTTTCGCCAGCATAAGGGGTAGTGTGGTCAGCGCTATGTCAGCGGGAGAGGTTTTCATTGGTACAGCTGTGCCATTGTAAGCTTGCTAGTGTAGACATGGCATTAGATTAAAAAAAAAACCCAAACCATCTCCTGGAGTGCTTAATGCCCCCATCTTGCCACTTTTTTTTTTTTATCAAAACCTTCAGTTTCCTACCTGCAACTTCTACAGTGCACTTACGGGTTGTTACAACAAAAATCTGTATTACACTGGAAATTTTGGGGCAGTACAAAATCTGTTAATACCCAAATAATGAAATTCAGGTTCTGGGAAAGGAAGGAAGGGAAAGAGTATTAAATACTGGGGTCTCTCTCTCTCTCTTTCCCTTTTTCTTTCTCTCCTACTTTCCTTTGCTCTCAGCACTAAGCAGATATCTTTACATATCTTTAAGTGTGAGATTATAAACTTTACTAGGCATCTTGCTCTTTCAGCCAGGACATGCGGATGGAGAAGGTAACAGGAGAAACATAAATACCTTACTTTGTCAGAAATTAACAGAAATATAGCTACAGTAGAAAGGATAGCCCCATACTTTGAAAACTTTATAGCAGAACTGGTGCCACAGAATGAAGTTTTATTTTTAAGAACAAAGATTACTAGCAACCAGCTGTCTAGGAATAGGGATTTGAACTTGAGAGTCAGGGTATGTCTACACTACGAAATAGGTCGAATTTATAGAAGTCGGTTTTTTAGAAATCGTTTTTTACAGTCAATTGTGTGTGTCCCCACACAAAATCTTCTAAGTGCATTAAGTCGGCGGACTGCGTCCACAATACTGAGGCTAGCATCAACTTCCGGAGCGTTGTACTGTGGGTAGCTATCCCACAGTTCCTGCAGTCTCCGCCGCCCAATGGAATTCTGGGTTGAGATCCCAATGCCTGATGGGGCAAAAACAGTGTCGTGGGTGGTTCTGGGTACATGTCGAGAGCCCTCCCCCCCCCCCACCCGTGAAAGCAACGGCAGACAATCGTTTCGTGCCTTTTTTCCTGGGTTACCTGTGCAGACGCCATACCACAGCAAGCATGGAGCCCGCTTAGCTCACCGTCACTGTATGTCTCCTGGGTGCTGGCAGATGTGGGACTGCATTGCTACACAGCAGCAGCTCATTGCCTTTTGGCAGCAGACGGTGCATTACGCCTGGTAGCCATCGTCGTCATACTCCTGGGTGCTCTTTTAGCTGACCTCGGTGAGGTCTGTCAGGGGCGCCTGGGCAGACATGGGAGTGACTCAGCCAGGTCATTCCCTTTTTAAGTTTCATCTCCTGGAGACTCAGTCCTGCCAGCAGTCGTACTGCACCGTCTTCTGGTGAGCAGCCAGGAAATGACGATGGCTAGCAGTCGTACTGCACCGTCTGCTGCCAGCCTAAGATGTATAAGCTAGATGGAGTGGATCAAAACAAGAAATAGACCAGATTTGTTTCATATTCATTTGCTCCTCCCTCCCTCCGTGAAATCAAAGGCCTGCTAAACTCAAGGTTTTGAGTTCAATCCTTGATGGGGCCATTCTGTGTGACAGTTGTTTGTGTTTCTCCTTGATGCAAAGCCACCCCTTTTGTTGATTTTAATTCCCTGTAAGCCATGTTATCAGTCGCCCCTCCCTCCGTCAGAGCAACGGCAGACAATCATAGAATCGTAGAATATCAGGGTTGGAAGGGACCTCAGGAGGTCATCTAGTCCAACTCCCTGCTCAAAGCAGGACCAATCCCCAACTAAATCATCCCAGCCAGGGCTTTGTCAAGCCGGGCCTTAAAAACCTCCAAGGAAGGAGACTCCACCACCTCCCTAGGTAACGCATTCCAGTGCTTCACCACCCTCCTAGTAAAATAGTGTTTCCTAATATCCAACCTAGACCTCCCCCACTGCAGCTTGAGACCATTGCTCCTTGTTCTGTCATCTGCTCCTACTGAGAACAGTCTAGATCAAAGAACAAAGAGGATGCTCTTTGGAACCCCCCTTCAGGTAGTTGAAAGCAGCTATCAAATCCCCCCTCATTCTTCTCTTCTGGAGACTAAACAATCCCAGTTCCCTCAGCCTCTCCTCATAAGTCATGTGCTGCAGACCCCTAATCATTTTTGTTGCCCTCCGCTGGACTCTTTCCAATATTTCCACATCCTTCTTGTAGTGTGGGGCCCAAAACTGGACACAGTACTTCAGATGAGGCCTCACCAATGTTGAATAAAGGGGAATGATCACGTTCCTCGATCTGCTGGCAATGCCCCTACTTATACAGCCCAAAATGCCGTTAGCCTTCTTGGCAACAAGGGCACACTGTTGACTCATATCTAGCTTCTCGTCCACTGTGACCCCTAGGTCCTTTTCTGCAGAACTGCTACCTAGCCATTCGGTCCCTAGTCTGTAGCAGTGCATAGGATTCTTCCGTCCTAAGTGCAGGACTCTGCACGTGTCCTTGTTGAACCTCATCAGGTTTTTTCTGGCCCAATCCTCTAATTTGTCTAGGTCCCTCTGTATCTGATCCCTACCCTCCAGCGTATTTACCACGCCTCCCAGTTTAGTGTCATCTGCAAACTTGCTGAGAGTGCAGTCCACACCATCCTCCAGATCATTAATAAAGATATTAAACAAAACTGGCCCCAGGACCTACCCTTGGGGCACTCCGCTTGAAACCGGCTGCCAACTAGACATGGAGCCATTGATCACTACCCATTGAGCCCGACGATCTAGCCAGGTTTCTATCCACCTTACAGTCCATTCATCCAGCCCATACTTCTTTAACTTGGCGGCAAGAATACTGTGGGAGACTGTATCAAAAGCTTTGCTAAAGTCAAGGAATAACACATCCACTGCTTTCCCCTCATCCACAGAGCCAGTTATCTCATCATAGAAGGCAATTAGGTTAGTCAGGCATGACTTCCCCTTGGTGAATCCATGCTGACTGTTCCTGATCACTTTCCTCTCCTCTAAGTGTTTCATAATTGATTCCTGGAGGACCTGCTCCATGATTTTTCCAGGGACTGAGGTGAGGCTGACTGGCCTGTAGTTCCCCGGATCCTCCTCCTTCCCTTTTTTAAAGATGGGCACTACATTAGCCTTTTTCCAGTCATCCGGGACCTCCCCCGATCGCCATGAGTTTTCAAAGATGATGGCCAATGGCTCCACAATCACATCCGCCAACTCCTTTAGCACCCTCGGATGCAGTGCATCT
Organism: Terrapene triunguis; assembly: GCF_002925995.2. Lineage (NCBI taxonomy): Eukaryota > Metazoa > Chordata > Testudines > Emydidae > Terrapene > Terrapene triunguis. Next base: position 5,291 of record NW_020698374.1, read on the forward strand.
GGCCCCATGGATTTGTGCTTATCCAGTTTTTCTAAATAGTCCCGAACCACTTCTTTCTCCACGGAGGGCTGGTCACCTCCTCCCCATACTGTCCTGCCCAGTCCAGCAGTCTGGGAGCTGACCTTTTTTCAGCGCAGACACCATAGTACTGGGAACATGGAGCCCGCTCAGATCACCGCAGGAATTATGAGCACTGTAAACACCACGTGCATTATCCTGCAGTATATGCAGAACCAGAACCTGCAAAAGCAAAACTAGGCGAGAAGGCGACGGCAGAATGGTGACAAGAGTGATGAGGACATAAGAACATAAGAACGGCCGTACCAGGTCAGACCAAAGGTCCATCTAGCCCAGTATCCTGTCTACCGACAGTGGCCAATGCCAGGTGCCCCAGAGGGAGTGGACCTACAGGCAATGATCAAGTTATCTCTCTCCTGCCATCCATCTCCATCCTCTGACAAACAGAGGCTAGGGACACCATTCCTTACCCATCCTGGCTAATAGCCATTAATGGACTTAACCACCATGAATTAATCCAGTTCTCTTTTAAACGCTGTTATAGTCCTAGCCTTCACAACCTCCTCAGGGAAGGAGTTCCACAAGTTGGCTGTGTGCTGCGTGAAGAAGAACTTCCTTGTATTTGTTTTAAACCTGCTGCCTATTAATTTCATTTGGTGACCCCTAGTTCTTGTATTATGGGAATAAGTAAATAACTTTTCCTTATCCACTTTCTCCACATCACTCATGATTTTATATACCTCTATCATATCCCCCCTTAGTCTCCTCTTTTCCAAGCTGAAGAGTCCTAGCCTCTTTAATCTCTCCTCATATGGGACCCGTTCCAAACCCCTGATCATTTTAGTTGACCTTTTCTGAACCTTTTCTAGTGCCAGTATATCTTTTTTGAGATGAGGAGACCACATCTGTACGCAGTATTCGAGATGTGGGCGTACCATCGATTTATATAAGGGCAATAATATATTCTCAGTCTTCTTCTCTATCCCCTTTTTAATGATCCCTAACATCCTGTTTGCTTTTTGACCTCCTCTGCACACTGCGCGGACATCTTCAGAGAACTATCCACGATGACTCCAAGATCTTTTTCCTGACTTGTTGTAGCTAAATTAGCCCCCATCATATTGTATGTATAGTTGGGGTTATTTTTTCCAATGTGCATTACTTTACATTTATCCACATTAAATTTCATTTGCCATTTTGTTGCCTAATCACTTAGTTTTGTGAGATCTTTTTGAAGTTCATCAGTCTGCTTTGGACTTAACTATCTTGAGCAGTTTAGTATCATCTGCAAACTTTGCCACCTCACTGTTTACCCCTTTCTCCAGATCATTTATGAATAAGTTGAATAGGATCGGTCCGAGGACTGACCCTTGGGGAACACCACTAGTTACCCCTCTCCATTCTGAGAATTTACCATTAATTCCTACCCTTTGTTCCCGGTCTTTTAACCAGTTCTCAATCCATGAAAGGACCTTCCCTTTTATCCCTTGACAACTTAATTTACGTAAGAGCCTTTGGTGAGGGACCTTGTCAAAGGCTTTCTGGAAATCTAAGTACACTATGTCCACTGGATCCCCCTTGTCCACATGTTTGTTGACCCCTTCCAAGAACTCTAATAGATTAGTAAGACACGATTTCCCTTTACAGAAACCATGTTGACTATTGCTCAACA
>NW_020698375.1:0-208 GCF_002925995.2 Terrapene triunguis
CACCAACTACCACCTGGCAATTTCCTGGTCTCAACTCCTCTTCTGTCACAGGCGTTGGAGCTGCATCTTGATGTAAAGAGACACAGTTACTTTCCTAAAACTTATCAGAAATAGCATCCTGAAAAACTGGGACCTGGATTGGGGTACCCTCCGCCACCCCTTTCTCTGTCCCTGAGAAGTCAGCTGTGTGACTGCTCCCCTCCAGGAG
>NW_020698375.1:288-1125 GCF_002925995.2 Terrapene triunguis
GGTGGTGGTGGAGTGTAGATCTCCACATCGCAAAGAGAATTGCTGGGTTCCAGTTACAGAACAACTGGAACATCAGGAGAGCGCTGCCCCTTCATCCACTCAGCAACTGAGCACTCCAGCCCTTGACAATTTAAACAGCAGAACAAAGGCAAGCAGAGCGGAGTAAGGGAAGCTTGGGGAGAAGTTATCCAGCTGGGGAGAATCCTGAGGGGTGGTTTAGCTGCCGTAGTTAAAGCGGTAGTTGTTCCTGTTTTGGTTCTCCTGTTGAATTGCATCTGAGATGGCCACAACTCCTGTTGCCACAAGGACGATGATCAGAACCACTGTCAAGAGGCTCAGTACCAGGACTGTGATGTTCAGGCACTTGGCAGTCTTGCCATAGCTTCCTGCACCATTGGTGTCACCCAGAACTATATGATCTCTGCCTGGAGGGAGGAAGGGGAAGTAATAAGGGTAAAGAGTGAAATGCTTGAGGCACCAAGGTCTGCTTCTCAGGGCGGCTGAGCACTTGCGGCTCTCAAGACTTTGGTGGAAGTTCTGGGTGCTCATCAACTCTCAATATCCAGCTCCAACTAGCCAGTGCTGCTGGCAAGCAGAGGCTTGGAGGGAATGAACAGAGTGACTCCCGACACTCTGCACATCTGAGACCTCCCCACTCTGTGACTTTAGCTTCCTCTGGGCCCTGAACTCTCCTCTCTTCATAGTTCCTATGGAACTGCCTCTCGCTCTCTCTGCGACCTCGCCCAAGTGCCCCACTGCCTTGACAGCCCCTCTGCTGAAATCCTCCTCCCCATAGGTTCTCATCTCCCCTCACCTTGATTTCCAGCAACTCCTCTG
>NW_020698375.1:1135-2205 GCF_002925995.2 Terrapene triunguis
AATTCAATCACAGAAGGGACCATTATGAGAATATAGTCCAGCTTCCTGCAGCACAGAGAATTTCACCCAACAATCCCTGCATTTAACCAACAACTTGTGGTTGAAATAGACCCTACTCCCAGTCTCTGAGAACTGCATTCTTTCCATTATTGGGGATTTATCTATTTGGGACACGATTCCAGAATAAGGTAGCGTGTGACTTTAAAGCAATATAGCTATAGAGGAATAGCTCCCTGTGTGGACGCTCTTATTTCAGAATACTGCAATCGTGGATTCATAGTGTAAGAAACGTGTAAGAGACAGTGTCGTGTTTGTAAAATTAAATATTCCTAGGAGTGCATACTTAGTAGAAGGGAAGGTATATTATGTGTGGGTAGTGAGCAGGTAGAGGCTGAGATTAAAGGGGAATCTTTACAGTTTAAAGCACCAAAAATGTAGCTCAATTGGTCAGTTCTAATGGGACATGAATGCCACCACTTTATATACATTGCTTATAGAGAGCATCACTGTGTAGCTAGGCCAACACCCTCTGCATGCACAGGCCCTACCAGTTAAGATAAGTACTCCACTGCTTCCCCCTCCTCCTCTCTGGACTACAAATAAAATAAATGTAATTTACATCTGGGCTATACAAGACTTTAAAAACATTCAAGACCGGAGAAAGACATGATGACTAATTGTCTTGGGGGGGGGATGAAGGACTCCTGCAATCTTCTGTGGTTCACCTGACTACTGTTGTCAAAACTGTGCTTCTGAATGAGAGCACCCATACATGGGTCTATGGCAGTGTAACTTGTGTGCATTAATGTCACACCTTTAGCATCACACCCTGTAGACAAGCCCTTATTAGTAAAAGGAGGCAACTAAGGGAAATTGAGGGGGGAAAAGGCCTCTTAATTCCTTTCATTTAAAATGCTTTAGCTGGTTTTCCCATGACACCCACACCAACAGGGGGCTGCAGACATTTAGATGCAAATACCTCCCCAAAGTGCAGCAGAACAAAATATGCAGCACACCTAAAAGGTGGATTGAAATTAAAATATGCAATTAGAAGTATAAACAATTCAGTT
>NW_020698375.1:2215-9993 GCF_002925995.2 Terrapene triunguis
GTGAAGGAGCCCTCATTCCACCCCAAGGATAACTGAATGGGCAAGTCAATGGGTTCCATCAGATCCTCTTGAAATATCAGTGGATAAGCTGCGTCGGAGCCAAGCCTCTGAGGCCAGATCCTCAGCTGGTGTAAATTGCTAAAGCTCCATTGCTTTTAATGGAGTGTTACTGGTTTACTAGAGCTGAGGATCTGACCCCTTCTGTCTCAGCTCTCCAAATGGCTCAGAGTTTGTAGCTGGAGAAGTCCAAGCCCTGGAAACACACAAGGCAGGGGGGTTGGCACAGCCTCGCAGGGAGATGTGTGGGCTGCATTTTCAGTACGTTCTTGTTTAGTCTGAGCTGCTAAATCTATTGTTCTTCGCTACAGACGGCAGAGTTTGGGCCCTTTCTCCAGGGAATCGTGAACAATGTAACATTTTTCCAGGTGCTGTGCTCAGTTCTCAGTATTTGCGTAAGCGTGTGCTCACCGAATTAACTGAAACCCCTTTGCTGTCCCCTCCCCAAATCCCACCTCGGGGCTTACCCTCAGAGCCAATGGGCTCAGCTAGACTCCTGCCCCTCCCCCGCCACATCCTTACCTTCAACCCCACATACAGCCTGGCCCCCCCACATGGCTGCCTGCAGCGGGCAGCACAGGACAGCCCTAGCTATGGGGCAGCCCAGTTAGCCCCCCCGGGGGAGATGGAGTCCTACCTTGGTATGGACAGAGACAGAGGCCAGCTGGTGACTCCGGTAGAGTAACACGACATCGCAATATTATCAGGACCATCCCCATATTAGGGGTTTTGTTTTATATATGCAACTATACCCCACCCCCCAAAAAGTGTCTAGAAATAGCAAGTGTGAAAAAATCAAGTCACCCTAGGCTCCGGGGCACGGGAGCAGATCAGGAAAATGCCAGGCAGAGCCACGGCAGGTGGAGCAGAGGAAACAAAACTCTGCTGAGGCTCAGGGTGTGTGTGGGGTGGGGAATGGGGGCGGGGGGCGGAGGAAGAGATGTCCAGAGGTGGAGAGAAGCAGGTGGGGCGGGAGGGAGAGTGAGGGGCAGGGACTGGGGTGTGGCAATGGGCCCTGGGGATCCAGAGTGGGCTGGACTGGTGGGATCGGGGCATTTGGGGTGAGGGGGGTCTCGCCTTGATGGAGCAGGTCAGTGAAGGGCAGCCCAGGCAGACAGGTGGTCTCCTGGCACAGCAGGACGTTGCAGAGGGATCAGAGCACAAAGTCCGTGGGCTGCTTAGTTGGAAGCCCCGCGCAGGGCTGGGGTAGGGCGCAACCGGGCCCTGGGGCTGCTCACGGCCTGCGGCTTGGACTCCATGCCAGGGCGGTGTGGGGGCAGAGTGCAGGCGGCTCTGGAGGGAGGGGCTGTGGAGCCCAGGTGGGGTCAGGAAACTAAACTAAACAGAGCCAGGCCCTATATACCCCTACTGCCCCCAGGAGGGATCTTCCTCCTCCCTTCCCCAGCTAGACCTGCCCCTGCTCGACTCCCCCCCAACCCCCTGATAGGCTGGAAGCAGGGGGCAGCTCTTTGGCATCTCATCCTCACCACCACTTGCCACCCCAACCTCCTTTAGAGACCCCACGCTCCCTATCTCTCCTTTCTTCCCAGCCTCTGCCCTCCACGCATCCCTTCTGCTCCACTCCCTCCTCTACCAGCATCTGCCACCCTGCATGGCACTGCTCTTCTGATGACCCCCTGGTACTCTGACTGGTTTTAAGTGAGAATGAGGAGTCCTGGCTCTTTCGATACCTTGGAAATGTCAGCCCCTTGGAGAGGATACACAGAAGAGATAATGCTGGCTAAGGAGCTAGCCTTGAAAATGCTGAGCGGATTAGTTGTATTACTGTAGTCCTAGGCCAGGACCCTATTTTGCTAGGTGCTGCACACACAGAACTACAAGAAGGTCCCTGCCCCAAGAAACTTACAGTTTAAGGGGTCTACAGTCTAAGCAGCTTAGGGGCCTAACCGCTGTGAAAGGTGGGACAAAGCGCAGGGGTTAATATGTCAGCACAACTCCCACACCACCACCAAGTCACTGACAACTAGCAGGGAAACAGGAAAAGGCCAACGGCTAGAACACAGTGAGATTTCATCACAATAAGCCTGTAGGATTGTGACGCTCTATACCTCAAAGTAGCACCCTGAGACCCCCATATTCACCACTGTCATAAGATTATGATACATTTTGTTCAATACATGCTTTGTGAGGTATCCTTTAAGTCTTAATCTGTTGAACCTTAATATCCTGTTGGATTGGATGTACTGCCATTGAACGTGTTGAATGGCTGAGTGATCACAGCACCTGGAGAGGTTTCCTGCTTCTCACTGGCATAGCTTTGTGTGAGATAGCCCAGGCTGGAGAGTTAAGAGACCACAGTGGTTCCACAATTCCAGGTTGGACCCTGGGGATCCCATCAAAAGGATGTTTCATATTCATGTATGAAAAAAATGTGGCCTCTGGGTTAGGGAGAGAGATCACATATGGTCACTGGATAGAGGTCTGGAAAGCAACTCCCATCCTGTGAGAAAATCACTTCCTATTGCTATTTGACTGGCCCCTCCTCCTAGCCTGCTGAAATAATAGTTAGGAACAATGTGGGGGAGGGATCGCTCAGTGGTTTGAGCATTGGCCTGCTAAACCCAGAGTTGTGAGTTTAATCCTTGAGGGGACCAGCTAGGGATCTGGGGCAAAAATCTGTCTGGGATTGGTCCTGCTTTGAGCAGGGGGTTGGACTAGATGAGGTCCCTTCCAACCCTGATATTCTATGAGAAGAATTGCCATATTGACTTAAGCTAATTGTCCACCTTGTTCAGTGTCCTGTTTCTGACACTGGCAGCTGCACTAGAGGAAGTTACAAGGAGGCTTGTACTGAGCTGTTGTATGTAATAAGCCACCCACCCCTAGGCAAAATGTCTTCCTACCCCAGGCAATTAGGGGTATGCCCTGAAGTATTGTTGTATTTCTCACTTGTCTCATTTAATGAGAGAGGGAGTGTTCTAATGCGGAATCCCTCTTCTGATCCTGCTAATCTCTTTACCTCAATAACATTTTAGCACCAGAGAGTTTAAGGCCAGAAGAGACGACCAGATCATCTAGTCTGACCTCCCCTGTATCACAGACCAACAACACCACCCAGCACCCACACACTAAACCCAGAAACCAAAATGAGACCACGGTATTACAGGCCACAGGAGACTAGACTAGTATGTGCTACAGGAAGGGACGGCTTTAGGAAGTGCGGGGCCCAATTCGAACATTTTTGGCGGGGCCCCGGCAGGGATGACTAACAAAAAAAAAAAAAGTGTAAAAAAAAAGTCTTTCATTTCTTCCATGTATTATTTACTTTCCATAACTATATAAATAATAACATTATATATTATGTACATTGCATCATATATGCTGTTGATTGGTTATTAATGAGCTCCGTTTCATATGTGTGGGTCCCCGCAACTCCCTGGGGGTGTGCTAGGATGACCAGATGTCCTGATTTTATAGGGACAGTCCTGATTTTTGGGTCTTTTTCTTATATAGGATCCTATTACCTCTCACCCCCGTCCCGATTTTTCACACTTGCTGTCTGGTCAGCCTAGTGGTGTGCACATGTGTGGGTCCCAGCTGCTCCCTGCCCCCCTCGTTGAAGCAGGTGTGCAGGGTTACTGCCCTGGGAACTGCAGGGCACCAGTGGACATGGGCCTGGCTGGAGGCAGGGCAGGGGCTGATTGGAAGTAGGGTCTGACTGCAGGCAGGGCAAGGGGTGCAGGCCTGGCTGGAGACAAGGCGGGGGTGTGGGGCTGGTGCGGGCAGTGGGGGTTGTGGGGCTGGCTGGCTTCGGGCAGGGCCACAGGGGGGTTCGGCAGGTGTTGGTTGGAGACAGGGCAGAGGGTGCGGCAGGAGTTGGCTGTGGGCAGGGGGTGCAGCAGGGGCTGGCTGTGGGCAAGGGATGCAGGGCTGGCTGCAGGCAGGGCGGGGGGGCGGGGCTGGTGCGGGCAGGACAGGGGGTGCAGGGCTGGTGCGGGCAGGGCAGGGAGTGCAGGGCTGGAGGTAGGGCAGGGGGTGCAGCAGGGGCTGGCTGCGGGCAGGGGGTGCAGGGCTGGCTGGAGACAGGGTCTGGCTGTGGGCAGGGCAGGGGGTGCGGGGCTGGTGCGGCAGGGGGTGCAGCAGGGGCAGCTGGAGCCCTGGCCCTTTAAATAGCCCCTGAGCCCCCCACTATCCCAGGGCTCTGGGGGCTATTTAAAGGGCCCGGGGCTCCCCTGCTTCTACCGCCCCGGCCCTTTAAATAGCCGCAGGAGCCCTGGGGAAGCAGCGGGGCCCCAGCGGCTATTTAAAGGGCCGGGGCGGTAGAGGCAGCGGGAGCCCCGGACTTTTTAAATAGCCCCCAGAGCACAGCAGTGGGGCTCTGTGGCAGAGCTACCCCAGGGCTCCAGCAGTGGGGCTCTGGTGGCAATTTAAAGGGCCTGGGGCTCCAGCCCCTGCTGGGAGCCCTAGGCCCTTTAAATTGCCCCCTGGGGAAGCCGGGCCACCCCGTTACGGCGCACCGGCTCTTGCCGGTATGCCGTACCGGGGCTTGGGCACGGGGCCCGATTCAGGGGAATTGGTTGAATTGGCCTAAAGCCGGCCCTAGCTACAGGCAGAGAACAAGACCTGAGCTGCACCAATGCCAGAGGCCCCCACAATGGCAGGGAATTGATTAGGTGAGATATATCCAGATAATCTGGCATGTGACCCGCACCCAGACACTGCAGAGGAAGGTCAAAACCCAGCAAGGTCTCTGCCAATCTGAGCTGGGGGAAAATTCCTTCCGAATTCCAGATATGGCAATCTGTTAGACCCAGAGCACATGGGCTTAAATGACCCAGCCAAGGACCTGAGAGAGAGAATGCTCGGTTTCACCTCCAACCCCCGGCCCACCTACCTAGTGTCCCATCTCCAACTGGGGCCATCCCTTCAGAGGAAGGAGAGCCAAAAAAAAAAAAAAAACCTCTCAGAATACACTGTGAGGGAGAATCGCTTCCTCACCCCTGCCAGTGGCTGGCTGAAACCCTGAGGTATGAGCTATAGGAACATAGGCCATAAACCAGAAGTGAGCCCGAGGGCTCTTGTGGCAGCATGTTCCGCAGGTTAACGGTGTGCAACAAAAATATTTCCCGATCAGTGGAAAATGTGGAGAAAGCAGATAACTTTTTTAAATGCCTCTAACACGTGCTACCAGTTGTGTGGAAAACCAACCCGCAAATTCTCCTTGAGCAACTGGAGGGAAATACAGGAGGGGAAAAGAAAATCCAGAACTGATAGGCCATTATGGCAGGGAAGTGGAAATGGAACGCACCTCTGACCATTACAAGAGTATGTGGGCAACACTTGGGATGGAAAAACCTGCTCAAGCCAAGATCTTCACAGTTGAATGCCATAGTTTAGTTAATGTTCATCCGGTTGGAGAGAACAAGACTAGCCACAAAGAGCTGTTAGAAGAAAATCTGTGGCTATGTATTGGTTCCTCCCTCTCAGGTCCAGAGGCTCTGCATGGCTGACACCAACAGTTGGGTTTCTGGCCTTCTGACTGGGGCAGAGAGTAAATAAATAGTCTATAGGCTCTGGCCCTCAGGGCAGGGCACAGCAACAAACGGTCTATATACAGGCCCTCAGGTGAGTTCGTCACTAGCCCCAAGCCTGGGGGGGTTGGCAACAGGGGGTAAGGGAACCCAGGCCCACCTGTGATGTTCCCCTGGTGTTATCTGGACTGGTGATCTGCTAGGTCACTCCAATCCTTGACTCTGGGAGCCAGCCTTACCCTGCCCTGCTGTGAGAACCCCCACTCCTGGGCTTATCACGCACAGCCTCTGGCATGTAAGCTGCTCCTTGGATTGTGCAACCTAATGACACTAGCCAATATCTCCGGTCCCAGGCACAACGCTAGGAACCTCCGTCTTGCAATGTCCAGTTATGCCGGCTGGACGCTGCAAGCTTATATGAGTTTGTCAATTTAACAAAGAAATTGATATGCACCAGGCTTGTTATCCCAAAAGGAGTCTCTGACACGCTTCAAACCAAACGTACTGCTTCAGGTAGACTAAACAAACAGATTTATTAACTACAAAGATAGATTTTAAGTGATTATAAATCAAAACACAACAAGTCGGATTTGGTCAAATGAAATAAAAGCAGAACGCATTCTAAGCTGATCTTAACACTTTCAATGCCCTTACAAACTTAGATGCTTCTCACCACAGGCTGGCTGGTTGCCCTTCAGCCAGGCTCTCCCCTTTGATCAGCGCTTCAGTCACTTGGTGGTGATGTCTGTAGATGGAGGTGGAAGAGAGAGGAAGAGCATGGCAAACGTTTCTCCCTTTTATCATGTTCTTTCTTCCCTCTTGGCTTTGCCCCCCCCCTTCAAGGTCAGGTGAGCATTACCTCATTGTAGTCCCTACTGACAAAGAGAAGGGGGGTGACTCACTCGAGAGTCCAACAGATCCTTTGTTGTTGCCTAGGCCAGTTTCCTTTGTTCCTGTAAGGCTGGGCTGGGTTTGTCCCATCCATGCCCTGATGAGGTGTGAACTGCTCCTCTGCTCTTGGAGAGTTTTGCCTGGGCCTTTGTAAGCCATGAGGACACATTTTCAGCCTCATAACTATATACATGAAATTACAACCTATAACATTACTGTAACAACAATTACTATAACATCACTATAACCACAATGCTCAGTGCATCATGAGCCTTCATGACACCTGACATGACAAACTTTGCATTGGATACCACACAATCATATTATAAGGATCAACATGGGGGTGTAGGGTGTTCCCACGACGTACAGAACATCACACCTCCGCCCTTAGTTTACTGCAAGAGGCTTAGTCACTGACTAGCTCGAAGACAGTTTGTGTTATAGTTCTCTTGGCATCCAGCCATTAAGACCATGAGGCAGTGTGCCTCAGTTTCCCCATTCACACACAGCAAACCAGTTTCTCTGCTGTGATAAGCTTTAAAACTGTATACAGGTATTAACTGAAAAGTAGCATTATCATAAGGTTTAACATCCACGTCAAAATTCTTATCCCCAAAACATTAATACCCAAATTTGTATCTCAGATGTGCGTTTACAAGTATCTTTATGATACCACACCCTCTGTTCAGATTTCTAGTTTGAGGTTAGTTTGTTCATTACTCATGGTGTCCATTGACTCTCTCCCATGTAATCAGTCACTGGCTTTTCTTTCCCTCCAGTGTTCCCCTCTGTGTGGGCTCTTAATTTAATCATGTTTCTGGAATTTTGGTGCCTCAGGGTCTGGCAAGATAAGGGTTCAGGGAGATCCTGCACATTGGCTGGCCCTTTGGGGAGCGGTCTCCCAACCCCAGGACTGTACATATGTAGAGAATCCAGCTCCCCCTATGGGGTTACCCTGTGTTTCCCCCTCCCAGCACTGAGCCCTTCCCTGCCCCCTAGAGGGCTGTGATCTGTGCTCTCTGGGCTAGGTGAGTTTACCCTTTGATCAGATTCACCTTTTCCCAGCAGCTTTCCCATAACTGCTCCCTTTCTCTCACCGCCCTCTCTGTCAGTTGGGTCATTTGTGTTCTCACCAACTACCACCTGGCAATTTCCTGGTCTCAACTCCTCTTCTGTCACAGGCGTTGGAGCTGCATCTTGATGTAAAGAGACACAGTTACTTTCCTAAAACTTATCAGAAATAGCATCCTGAAAAACTGGGACCTGGATTGGGGTACCCTCCGCCACCCCTTTCTCTGTCCCTGAGAAGTCAGCTGTGTGACTGCTCCCCTCCAGGAG
>NW_020698376.1:0-9659 GCF_002925995.2 Terrapene triunguis
GGTATGTACAGCAGGAGGTCTACCGAAGAATTCTTCATGGACCTATCTACCACCTAGAGAGGTAGATTACGTACGCTGACAGGAGTACCCCCACCGAAGTACCCACGGGGCTTTTGGCGGTGGAAATGGGGTCACTGTTGAGGTTAGCATCTGACTTCTTATAAAAACGGCAGGTCTTTTCCCACATGCTGCACAAAATCTGCCCTTTGCTATTGACATTCCTATGGCTGGAGCGCAGCTGGGACTACACGGCCTCCTCTCCCCAAATACTGAGCGGATCCTGAACCTCCGCAGTGTCCCAAGCGTGGAGCTGCCATGGCCACCTGGGAAGGTGTGATGTGAGCACTCCACACCGAGCAAACAGGAAGAGGAATTTCAAAATCCCCGAGCCTTTAAAGGGGGAGGGGCAGAAAGCGTTTACCTTGATGCAGGGGAGAGGAGTTGAAACTGTTCACCAGAGCAGTCAGGATGGGCAATGTGGGACGCCTTCCAGAGGCCAATTACAGCGATAAAAACAAGCACAAGTGTCTACACTGGCACTTTGCCAACAAAACTTTTGCATAAAACTCTTGTTAAGGTGGTTTTATTATGTCACTGAAACTGAGGAGTTCCGTCGTTGAAAGTGCCTTTGCAGTGTGTACACCGCCACTGTTTCTTTGGCAAAAGCTTCTTATTTGTGGGAAAAACATGGCAGTATAGAAAAAGCCTAAGGAACAATGATGGATAACCAGTATGCACACTTGTGTTTCCTACTGGTGCCTAGTAAGGTTTCCCACACCATGATATGTAGGAATTATTGAGCAGGGAGCACCATGAAATATGGAATTGGCATTAGTAGGGTCAATTCTTCATAATTCATTTATCTGAATAATGAAAATGTCATTTTTCAGTGTGCAAAGAGCGACCAATCTGCTTCGCCCATGAGAACAGCCTCCAGTAGTGCATGTAGTGTCTCATATTCACATTTCAGAGTAGCAGCCGTGTTAGTCTGTATCAGCAAAAAGAACGAGGAATCCTTGTGGCACCTTAGAGACTAACGAATTTATTTGGGCATAAGTCTTCATGGGCTAAATCCCACTTCATCGGATGCATGCAGTGGAAAATACAGTACGAAGATATATATACACAGGGAACATAAATTAAGTTGGGCTATTATCAGCAGGAGAAAAAAAATGTAGTGATAATCAGGATGGCCCATTTCCAACAGTTGACAAAAAGGTGTGAGTAACTGTAGGGGAAAAATAGCTTGGGGAAATAATTTATACTTTATGTAATGACCCATCCACTCCCAGTCTTTATTCAAGCCTAATTTAATGGTGTCCAGTTTGCAAATTAATTCCAATTCTGCAGTTTCTCGTTGGAGTCGGTTTTTGAAGTTTTTTTGTTGAAATATTGCGACTTTTAGGTCTGTAATTGAGTGACCAGGGAGGTTGTAGTGTTCTCCGACTGGTTTTTGAATGTTATAATTCTTGACGTCTGATTTGTGTCCATTTATTCTTTTGCGTAGAGACTGTCTGGTTTGGCCAATGTACATGGGAGAGGGGCATTGCTGGCACATGATGGCATATATCACATAGGTAGATATGCAGGTGAACGAGCCTCTGATGTTGTGGCTGATGTGATTAGGTCCTCCGATGGTGTCCCTGACTAGATATGTGGACAGAGTTGGCAACGGGCTTTGTTGCAGGGATAGGTTCCTGAGTTGGTGTTTTTGTTGTGTGGTGTGTGGTTGCTGGTGAGTATTTGCTTCAGGTTGGGGGGCTGTCTGTAACCGAGGACTGGCCTGTTTCCCAAGATCTGTGAGAGTGAGGGATCGTCCTTCAGGATAGGTTGTAAATCCTTGATGATGCTGTCATAAACAGATAGTTAAGGGTTAATGCCTCTTTTACCTGTAAAGGGTTAAGAAGTTCACCTAGCCTAGCTGACACCTGACCAGAGGAACCAATGGGAGAACAAGATGGTTCAAAAGGAAGGAGGGATGTTCCCTTTGTCTGGGTCAGTTTCACTTTTGACTGGAGGAAAAAGCTCCAGAATTCAGCCTCTTATTAAGTAGTGAGTATTAGTGAAGGAAATAAATAGGTTTATGTTTATTTCTTTGTAACCTGTCTTGTGCAATTAGAGGAATATTCAAATTGGGTATTTGGGTATTTTTTGTGTAAGTTTTTGCCCAGGGGAACATCCTCTGTGTTTGGAATCTGCTGTCTGTGAGAGTAGCTGGTATGCTAATCTCTCCCAAAGGGTTTTCTTTTACCTTTCTTTTCTTTAATTAAAAGCCTTTTTTAATAACCTGATTGATTTTTCCTTGTTTGTAGATCCAAGGGGTTGGATCTGGATCCACCAGGAGTTGGTGGGAGAGAGGAGGGGGGATGGTTAATTTCTCCTTGTTTTAAGATTCCAGGGGTTTGGATCTGTATTCACCAGGGAATTGGTGAAGAGTCTCTCAAGGCTACCCAGGGAAGGGAATTAGTGGTTGGGAGTGGTGGCAGCCAGACCAGATCTAAGCTGTTAATTGAGCTTAGAGCTTCTCATGCAGGTCCCCCACATCTGTACCCTAAAGTTCAGAGTGGGGAAGGAACCTTGACAGATGTGCTGGAGAGGTTTTAGTTGGGTGCTGGAGGTGACGGCCACTAGCTCATATTCACATTGTATCTCCATCCAGGTATTTGTACTGTGACCATCACCCCAAACCCTTGGAAGTCAGAGGAACATACAGTACATGCAAGAGACACCGTTCTGCCTCAGAGTTGGAAACCTTCTCCCCCACAGCATGTCAGAATACAACACGACCGACTTCACCAGCCCCTTTACCTTCATCCTGCAGGGCATTCCTGGCCTGGAGGCGGCTCATGTCTGGATCTCCATCCCCTTCTGCACCATGTGCTTCATTGCCATCTTGGGGAACTTTTCCATAGTGTTCACTGTGAAGATGGAGCGAAGCCTCCATGAGCCAATGTACTATTTCCTCTGCATGCTGGCCATCATTGACCTGGTCATGTATACATCCACCCTGCCCAAAATGCTGGCAATTTTCTGGTTCAATTCTAGGGAGATCAATTTCAGTGCCTGCCTCACCCAGGTGTTCTTCATTCACTGTATCTTAGTGATGGAGTCTGGGATCCTCGTAGCCATGGCTTTGGATCGCTACGTGGCCATCTGCCATCCCCTGAGACATTCTACCATCCTGACAAACCCCCTGGTGGCCAAGATTGGCCTGGCCGTGGTGCTGAGTGGTTGCATAGTTGTATTGCCCTTTCCCTTCCTGGCAAGGCAGTGGCCTTATTGCAGAACCAACGTCATCCCCCATCCGTATTGCCTGCACATAGCTATGGTGAATCTGGCCTGCACTGACACCCATGTTAGTAGTTACTATGGCCTCTTTGTGCAATTCTGTTTGATGGGTCTGGATGGGATTTTTATCGGGGTGTCCTACACCCAGATCCTCAGGGCCATCTTCATCCTCCCCACAAAAGACGCCCGGCTCAAGACTTTGGGGACCTGCGGTTCCCACCTTTTTGTCATTTTAGCCTTTTACATCCCAGGTATCATCATCTCCCTCATTTCCAGATTTGCCCAAAATGTGCCGCTGTATTTCCACGTTCTCATTGCCAACGTGTACCTCTTGATGCCCTCCATGCTTAACCCCATCATCTACGGGGTGAGGACCAAACAGATCCGGGACAGGCTGCTCAGACTCTTTACTCATAAAGGGACCTAAAGTTTTCTCCTGGTGCTCTGGCTCTCAGACCGAGCTCTCTGCAGAGCTGGCTGGTGACATGGTGCTGGGTCCCCTTCCCTCAATCACTGACTGGACAGTCAAAGTGACATTAAATCCTTTCCTGACCTTGCTGTGGTGTGTCAGCGTGACAAACTGAGGAATCTTTTTGTGTACAACTCATTCTCCCATAGGGTTGCCATCTCTCTAGTTGCTGTTAACTGGACCTCTGAGGCCCCATGCCCTACCCTGCCTATTCCCGAAGGCCTTGCCCCCTGCCCCACCTCTTCCCACAAGGCCGCTTCTGCTGTCCCACCTGTTCCCCCAAGGCTCCACTCCCTTCTCCACCTCTTACCCCAAAGCCCCATCCCTGTTACTCGCTCCCCTCGTCTCCAATGCCATCCACGTACTGGATCATCTCCACCTTCCTCCCCCCCATCCTGGGCTCCCTCTGCTTTGGGGCTGTGATGGGATATGCTGCATCCTGGCAAGGAACCTGCAGTGAGGACGCAGTGCTGTGGCCAGCAGGCCAGTCCGGAGCAGAGAGGGAAGCCAGGAAACTGTATAAAATCAGCTGAGGGTTGGGAGCAGGGCTGTGAGAGAGTCACGTGAGATTGTGCATCAGACAGCTTGTGGGCCCTAAAGCTCAGCATCAAAGTCCTGAGGGCAGAGACCATTGTGTGGCTTATTTCCTTAGCTTTCAGCGATTGTCTCAAGTTGCAGTGGGGAAGGTCTAGGTTGGATATTAGAAAAAAACTATTTCAGTAGGAGGGCGGTGAAGCACTGGAATGGGTTACCTGGGGGGGGGTGGAATCTCCATTCTTAGAAGTATTTAAGGCCCCACTCCCCTTCCACTCACAGTACCCTAGTGTCCATGGAGCAGCTCCAGGTTTGTTCTCACAGCCCTGCTCAAGCTCCTGTGGCTCGATGCCCTCCAGAAATGTACATTTGGGGCCCACACACTGGACCCATGTGCTTTTGATTAAGAGCAACATTCAGGCCCTGCCTCTGGCTCTGGGTTTCTAGGCCCACTCTTGGGGTGCAGCTTCCACTCTAGCACCTCCCTGTGGGAGTGGGGAGCTGGACACCAAGTGCCAATGCCCTGAGACTAGTTTCCTTTGCTCTGCACCTCGGCAGGCTTTTCTCCTACGATACAGAGTAGACTGCAGTCTTTTTCAGGACGTGGAAGTATGTCTTATACAAAAATACAAAATTAGAACTCAGAAAGGTCTGGTTCTATAGCTCTATTGCTGTGACACTCTGTACCCCCAAAGCAAAACCCTGGCACCCCACATTCACCATTGTTATATAGTTGCAACAAATCTTGTAGAAAATATGTCATGTGAGGTATCTATGGAAAAGCTGTGGTTTGCTGAATGTGATTATCCTATTTGTGTGTCTGTATCAGTTTTGCCTCTGAAGTAACATATATTGACAATCTACCTGTATTTCAAATGTGTTTCTTCCTGTGGTAATTCCCACAAAGTAGTTAACATCCAGTCTAGCCAGCACATTGTGAATGGATATTCAACTTGATGGCTCATCATGAACACAATGGGCCATGGTAGAAGCGTGTCCCCATCTGTAGGCAAAATATTGGTAATGGCCCCTGCTATGACTCATTGAAACTTGCAAGGGCATGTGACCAGCTCATGTGACACTGGACTCCATCTTGTGCCGGAACTTTTCCAGTAACTGTGCTGGTATCTCTGTTTGGGACAATGAAGTTCCCTCCACATGGCAGAAGCTATAAAAGGGGAATTGACATCACCACTTGGGCCTGGTCTACACTATGAGTTTAATTCGAATTTAGCAGCATTAAATCGAATTAACCCTGCACCCGTCCACACAACGAAGTCATTTATTGCGAAATAAAGGGCTCTTAAAATCGATTTCTGTACTCCACCCCGACGAGCGGAGTAGCGCCAAAATCGATATTGTCATTTCGAATTAGGGTTAGTGTGGCCGCAATTCGATGGTATTGGCCTCCAGGAGCTATCCCACAGTGCACCATTGTGACTGCTCTGGACAGCAATCTGAACTCGGATGCACTGGCCACGTAGACAGGAAAAGCCCCACGAACATTTGAATTTCATTTCCTGTTTGCCCAGCACAGGAGAGCACAGGTGACCACAGAGAGCTCATCAGCACAGATAACCACGCAGGCCGATAATCGAAAAAGAGCACCAGCATGGACCGTACGGGAAGTACTGGATCTGATCGCTATATGGGGAGAGGATTCAGTGCTATCAGAACTTTGTTCGAAAAGATGAAATGCCAAAACTTTTGAAAAAATCTCCAAGGGCATGATGGAGAGAGGCCACTATAGGGACTCAGAGCAGTGCCGCGTGAAAGTCAAGGAGCTCAGACAAGCCTATCAGAAAACAAAGGAGGCAAACGGTCACTCCAGGTCAGAGCCGCAGACATGCCGCTTCTACGCTGAGCTGCATGCAATTCTAGGGGGGGCCGCCACCACTACCCCACCTCTGACCGTGGATTCCGAGGCGGGGGTAATCTCATCAGCCACACCTGAGAATTCTGCAGCCGGGGAAGAGGAGGAGGAGGAGGAGGAGCTTGCGGAAAGCACACAGCACTCCGTTCTCCCCCACAGCCAGGATCTTTTTCTCAGCCTGACTGAAGTACCCTCCCAAGCCTCGCAAGCCAGTACCCAAGACCATGACCCCATGGAAGGGACCTCAGGTGAGTTTACCTTTTAAAATATAAAACATGGTTTAAAAGCAAGTGTTTTTTAATGATTAATTTGCCCTGAGGACTTGGGATGCATTCGCGGCCAGTACAGCTACTGGAAAAGTCTGTTAACGTGTCTGGGGATGGAGCGGAAATCCTCCAGGGACATCTCCATGAAGCTCTCCTGGAGGTACTCCAAAAGCCTTTGCAGAAGGTTTCTGGGCAGTGCAGCCTAATTCCGTCCTCCGTGGTAGGACACTTGACCACGCCATGCTAGTAGCAAGTAATCTGGTATCATTGCATGACAAAGCCTGGCAGTGTACGGTCCCGGTGTTTGCTGGCATTCAAGCAACATCCGTTCTTTATCTCGCTGTGTAATCCTCAGGAGAGTGATATCTCTCATGGTAACCTGGTTGAAATATGGGAATTTAATTAAGGGGATAGAGGTGGCCCTTCCTACTGGGCTGTTTGCCTGTGGCTGAAAAGAAATCCTTCCCTGTAGTAAGCCAAGCACGGGGGGGGGCGGGAGTTTGGCACTAAGCTTTTCACGTGTAGCTAGCAGGGATCTTCCCTGATACCAGTCACGCGGTGAGGGGAGGGATAAAGCGATCATCCCAGAGAATTGGATGTGGGGGGGTTAGTTTGTTTTCTGCTGCTGAAGGTTAACAGGAAAACTGCAGCACTCAACGGGGTTTGCTTGGTATGTGGGAAAGGAGGATGCAGAAGCCGAAAGACAATGGCCCACCATGGCCGCATGCAAGCCAAATTCTGTTGCCCGGACCTGCGTCTGTGATCTCTAGCAGCAAAGCCACAGGCACTCAATATTAAGAGGCAAAATGCGACCTTGCACAGAAATCACATGTCCTATGTAATGTGAATAGTGTTGTTCACCGTGAAAGAATATAAGCATTGTTCTGTAAAATGTATCTTTTAAAAAAATTCTCTCCTTTTTCCCCTCCCTCCAGCAGCTGCAAATTTTTCAAGGCTCCCTCCTCCATCCCGAAGGCTATCTCAGATAAGGCGTCGGAAAAAGAGGACGCAAGACGAGATGTTCGCGGAAATCATGGAATCCACCCGCAATGAAAGAGCTCATCTGAATGAGTGGAAGGACATGGTTTCAAAGTACAGGAAAGATGCCAGTGAACGTGAGGACAGGAGGGACCAATGTGAGGACATGAGGGACCAACGTGAGGACAGAAGGGACCAACGTGAGGAGAGGAGAGAGGCTCGAGATGAGAGGTGGTGGCAGGAAGATCAGAGGAGGCAGGATGCAATGCTGGGGCTGCTGCGTGAGCAAACAGACATGCTCCGTCGTCTGGTGGAGCTTCAGGAACGGCAGCAGGATCACAGACTGGCACTACAGCCCCTGTATAACCCCCCTCCCCCCTCACCATGTTCCATAGCCTCCTCACCCAGACGTGTAAGAACGCAGGGGGGGCGGGGGAGAGGTTCCGTGCACCCTCCCACTCCACCCCAGTGGACAGCCCAAGCAAAAGGCTGTCATTATTTTAACCTTTTTTTAGTGGCCTTTTCCTTCCTCCGATTCTCCTCCCAAACCCCACCCGGGCTACCTTGTCAGTTCTCTCCCTCTTTTTATAATCAATTAATAAAGAATACATTATTTTTAAATGATAGTGACTTTATTTCCTTTGAAAGCAAGCTGTGATCGAAGGGGGAGGGTGGGTTGCCTACAGAGAATGAGTCAATAAAGGGGGCAGGTTTTCATCGAAAAACAAACGGAACTTTCACATGGTAGCCTGGCCAGTCATGAAACTGGTTTTCAAAGCTTCTCTGATGTGCTGCACTTCCTGGTGTGATCTTCTAATCGCCCTGGTGTCTGGCTGCGCGTAATCAGCAGCCAGGCGATTTGCCTCAGACTCCCACCCCGCCATAAACGTCTCCCCCTTACTCTCACAGAGATTTTGGAGCACACAGCAAGCAGCAATAACAATGGGGATATTGGTTTGGCTGAGGTCTGAGCAAGTCAGTAACGTGCGCCAGCGACCTTTTAAACGGCCAAATGCACATTCCACCACCATTCTGCACTTGCTCAGCCTGTAGTTGAACAGCTCCTGAGTCCTGTCCAGGCTGCCTGTGTATGGCTTCATGAGCCATGGCATTAAGGGGTAGGCTGGGTCCCCAAAGATAACTATAGGCATTTCAACATCCCCAACGGTTATTTTCTGCTCCGGGAAGTAAGACCCTTGCTGCAGCCATTTAAACAGAGTAGTGTTCCTGAAGACGCGAGCGTCATGAACCCTTCCCTGCAAGCCCACGTTGATGTTGGTGAAACGTCCCCTGTGATCCACCAGTGCTTGCAGCACCACTGAAAAGTAACCCTTGCGGTTTATGTACTGGGTACCCTGGTGCTCCGGTGCCAAGATAGGGATATGGGTTCCATCTATCGCCCCACCACAGTTAGGGAATCCCATTGCAGCAAAGCCATCCACTATGACCTGCACATTTCCCAGAGTCACTACCTTTCATAGCAGCAGCTCAATGATTGCTTTGGCAACTTGCATGACAGCAGCCCCCACAGTAGATTTGCCCACTCCAAATTGATTCCCGACTGACCGGTAGCTGTCTGGCGTTGCAAGCTTCCACAGGGCTATTGCCACTCGCTTCTCAACTGTGAGGGCTGCTCTCATCCTGGTATTCTGGCGCTTCAGGGCAGGGGAAAGCAAGTCACAAAGTTCCATGAAAGTGCCCTTACGCATGCGAAAGTTTCGCAGCCACTGGGAATCGTCCCACACCTGCAACACTATGCGGCCCCACCAGTCTGTGCTTGTTTCCCGGGCCCAGAATCGTCGTTCCACGGATAGAACCTGCCCCATCAACAACATGATCTCCAAAGCACCGGGGCCCACGGTTTGAGAGAATTCTGTGTCCATGTCCATGTCCTCATCACTCTCGTCACCGCGCTGCCGTCGCCGCCTCCTCCTTGCCTCGTTTTTCTGGTTCTGGTTCAGCATAAACTGCATGATAATGCGCGAGGTGTTTACAATGTTCATGACTGCTGTCTTGAGCTGAGCAGGCTCCATGCTTGCCGTGGTATGGCGTCTGCTGTGTTCACCCAGGAAAAAAGGTGCGAAACGGTTGTCTGCTGTTGCTTTCATGGAGGGAGGGGTGAGGCTGTACCCAGAACCACCTGCGACAATGTTTTTTGCCCCATCAGGCACTGGGATCTCAACCCAGAATTCCAATGGGCGGGGGAGACTGTGGGAACTATGGGATAGCTATGGGATAACTACCCACAGGG
>NW_020698377.1:0-7935 GCF_002925995.2 Terrapene triunguis
GGGGTGTGACGTTATTGATATAATCTGGGACCATATAGATCATTGTTGCAACCAAGGTCCTGTAGTAGCACCAAAATCTTGTATAAAGGGGGTCAAATGGGGTGTCTTAGACAAGGTTATGGTTTACTGGTTATGATTATGCTGTCTATATGTGTGTATCAATTTTGTAGTTGAAGTTATGAATATGGGCTCTATACTGTCTGTATTTCAAACTTATGCTATGCTGCTGGGTGACATCCCAGACAAGCTGGTGTTAGCTCTGCCTAGCCTGCTTGATGGCCCATTAAGGACCATCAGCTATACAATGGACCCATTGAGAGAAGGCAAATATGCCTTGAGACTCAGCAAAGTATGCAGGGACTGGCCCATGTGACTCCAGGCTCCATTTTGCTGTAATTTTCCACAGTAAGAACAAAGAGGTGTTCTTACACCTGGAAAAGACTATATAAGGCTGATGCCTCATCTCCATCTGGTCTTCAATCCTGCTTCATACCTCTGGAGGAACTTTGCTACAAGCTGAAGCTTTGAACAAAGGACTGAGGACCCATCCCAGCGGGGGATGTATTCCAGAGACTTGATTTGAACCTGCAGTTTATCCTATCACTACTGCAAGCCTGAACCAAGAACTTTGCCATTACTGTATGTAATTGATTCCATTTAACCAATTCTAACTCTCATCTCTATCTTTTTCCTTTTATGAATAAACCTTTAGATTTTAGATTCTAAAGGATTGGCAACAGCGTGATTTGTGGGTAAGATCTGATTTGTATATTGACCTGGGTCTGGGGCTTGGTCCTTTGGGATCAGGAGAACCTTTTTTCTTTTACTGGGGCATTGGTTTTCACAACCATTTGTCCCCATAACGAGTGGTACTGGTGGTGATACTGGGAAACTGGAGTGCCTAAGGAGATTGCTTGTGAGACTTGCGGTTAGCCAGTGGGGTGAGACCGAAGTCCTCTTAATCCGGCTGGTTTGGTTTGCCTTAGAGGTGGAAAAAACCCCAGCCTTGGGCTGTAACTGCCCTGTTTGAGCAATTTGTCCTGAGTTGGCACTCTCAGTTGAGTTCCGCCAGAACAGCATCGTCACATGGGGCCTATCTGCTGTCGGGCCCCTGGGGGGCAGCTCGCTTTGCTGCTCCCTAGCGCTCCCCCTGCTTGTGGGGGGACTGGCCTGGGAACCGGGGGATGGAACATTGGCCTGTCACAGACTCACAGATCGTGCCCACTTGTAGCCCCATGGGGGGTGCCCCTTTCAGTGAGACAGCCCTTTTCCTGGAGGTCCACTCTCTCCCGGGGCCAGGCCCCTCCACCTCCTGGAGCCGCACCTCTCTGAGCCTTAGCATGTCTGTCTCTGCCATGGTACCCCTCAGGGAGTCCACTCACTCTGGACCCCCCGGGGCCTCCACCCCCCTGAAGGGCTTGATTCCCCCTGTTCTCTCAGCCAGCGTAACACAGGAGGGTTTATTGAGCATTGAACACAGCACAGGAAACTCTCTGACCCTCAGGCCTGGCCTCCCTCAACACAGCACATCCCAGTTTCCCCTGCATCCAGGTGGGCTCTGCCTGCTCCCCCTCTCCAGCCCAGAGCCCCCCTGCTTCCCTGCTGGGCATCTGATATCACCGGCCCCAGGCCCCGCCTCTGTCCATTGTCTTCTCTCCAGGGAAACAGGGTCCTCTGGGCCTCCTCTCCTCTCCAAGCCCCTCGCCCCCCCCCCGAACCGGCTGGTTAGGTCATGGGGTCGTCTCTTCGCAGCCCATTGTCCTCCCACTGGCCAGAACCGGCTGCAACTCCTGAGCTGGGTCTCCGGATCATCCATCGCTGGGGTGTCCCTCCTCCAGGCCATCGTCTGGGGTCCCAAGTTCCCTCTCCGGTCCTCTGTAACAACAAACTCCCTCTCCCCTCACCTCGTTAAACCAGTAACACCCAGGGAAACTGAGTCCCACTCCCTCTGCATGCAAACCATTGGAAAAACACGGAAAAATAAACAAATCTCCCACTTTGTCACAGGGCCAGACACCAAGGTGAGGGGTAACCAGACTGCAGTGTGCTCAGGGTGGGGGTTCTCAGCAGGTGGGGAAGGTAGGGGCTCCCTCGCCATCTGTGCCTCCTCCCATAGGTGCTTCATCCCACGGTCCTGGGTAGCCCCCACCCCTCGTACAGGCCTGTTCTGTTGCTCTAAACTTCCCCCAGCAATTCGAATGGGAAGTGGGGATGCAGAGGGCTGGGGGGGGGGGGGGAAAAAGGGGGGCGGCTGCCCTCTGTGATCTCCGTCAGCACTGGCAGAATGAAAGGGCTGTTGAAAATGCTGATAGTTTCCGACCCTCATGGCTGTGAAGAAACCCAGAGCTGGGCTGAGCCTGCCACAGACTGGCTGCCAGGTCCCGCTTCCCTCCCTGTGCTGTGTGTTGTGTGGCGTCGTGTCGCTGTAACCCACCCCAGAGGTGGCTGCATTTGAGGGCCGGGTGTAGCAGTGCCAGGCTATAGTCAGTAGGCTGCCAAACTCTGAGCGCTCCTTGGGCTGGAAGGGCCCAGACGATGGTAATATTTACCCACATGGAGTCACCGCAGGGCCAGCTCCAGCTCCGGGGTGAACGGCAGAGCTGCGCTGACTCTGCCCTGATTTCACCCGCTGGGGAAGCAGGAGGGCCAGGGTGCAAACGAAGGAAACACCAGGAACGCCCCTGTTTGGTTCAGTCCAGACAAAGGGGTGAGGAGTCCCCGGTGTCACGGCGCTGCGGGCAGGCATCCAGCAGAAAGGGCAGCAGGTTGGCCAGGCCTGAGCTGCTGCCCGCTGCCCCGGGACTGCCGTGCTCCTAGGAACGGGCCGTGCTGCCCTCAGAGCTGCTGGGGCTGGAGCAGCTTCGCTTTGCTTCTCTCCACTGCGATAACCTGAGCCTGCCCCGTACCTGGCCACGGCCCCTGCGGCTCCCAGGGCAGGCTGGGGCCTCAGTCCCGGGGGAGGCAGCCTGACGCGTCACTCAGGGCCCCCCCGCCTGGCTGCATCGGGACGGCTCGGCTGGAGCCCCCGGCCAGGCCACGCGGTGGCCATGAGACGGGCGAGGCCTGAGAGGCGCCAGCCTTGAGGAGTTGCCCAAACCCAAACAAGCACTCGGCCCCGCAGCTCCTTATCGGCCCTTGGCAGCGGGACCGGGGGCTGTTGTGGCTGCGCGGCCGCCAAGGGAACAGAGTGTGCGGGAGGGGGTCTGGTCCGTCAGGCCCTGCCCCCCCTCCAGCCCCCCGCCTGGCCTGGAGGCTGATCACCAGGGGCCTCGCTCCCTGCCCTTCCCCCAGGGGCCCCCGAACTCACGGGAACGGCCCAGCCCCTGCTTGCGCCCCCTCTCCACCCGGCTCCGGAGGAGCAGGGAGGCTGCACGGGGATCTCTCTCCCAGGCACCTGCAGCCCCTGCACAGTTTGCGCCCAGCCCGAGACAACTGCACCAGCGGGTGCCCCCACTTCTCCCCTCTGTGCCCAGGCCCAGGACGCTCCCCACCCAGCTTGGGGGACCAGAGCTCCTAGCCACCTTCTCTAGTCCCAGGGAGTCCTGCCCACCCCTCCCCACGAGGCATCGGCCTCCTCTGCCCTCTGGGGGGGCCGGGCGCTCGGCTGGGCTATGGGGGACTTAGCCCAGGGCTCAGATGTGCCAGTGGCAGCGCACCTGGCTCTCCCGGGACCCTGCTCGGGCCGCTCCTGGGCCCCAGAACTCAGCAGGGTGGGGCTTTGGGGACTTGGCCTGGGGCTAGGTGCCCCCCCCCCGAGGGAACATCAGGCGAGCCAGCACCCCTGCCCCTCTGAGACGCGCCCGTCACCGCAGGGACCTACGCTGGGGCTCTCTGGGCGTCTCCTGGCCCCACAGCCCACCGCTCGCTCCCTGAGACCCATGGTGTACCCCCCAGCTCGCTCCCTGAGACCCATGGCGCAAACCCCCCGCTATCCCCCCTGCTTGCTCCCTGAGACCCATGGCGCACCCACCGCTCAAACTCTGCCACCCCCCCCCCCGCTATCCCAGCTCTGGATCCCCCCTCCCCGAGCTCTGCCAATGCCCCTCCCCTCTCCCGCTATCGCAGCTCTGGTCGTCCCCCTGCAGTTCTGCAGGTGCCCCTCCAGCCCGGTCCCTTCATTCATTTACCCAGCCCTTTTATCCCCCTGCCCTGCGGGTTTACTGCCCAGTCCCCTCTCCGCTCTGCCCCTGCACGGCTGGACTGGGACCGGCTCCTTTCCTCGCGCGGCCAGATGACGGCTGGGGGGTCTCACTTGTGCCCCGGCTCCACGCCCCCCATATCCCCAGGCAGCCTCATTGCAACACGCAGTTTGGGGTCAGGGCGACCTGACCCTCAATGAGGGGCCAGCCCAGCCCCCCACACCTGCCAGCGGTGCCACCTGGCAGAGAGCTGGCAGGAGGGGGCGCTGGAGCTCCCAGCCAGGCCCCAATCCTGCCCAGCGCTGAGGAGGGGCTCAGGGCCCTGCCGGCTGAGCTCCCAGGGAGGAGCTGATGCCAGGCCAAGGGCGTGTCGGAGCCGGGGGCGGGAGGATATGGTGTGATAACAGCGCAGGGCCAGGTGCCAAAGGTTAGCCCTGAGCGCGGGGGCTCTGCAGGGAGGCTCATTCCTACGCGGAGGGCAGACAGAGCGAGCCAGGCAGGGACCACGGTGCCAGGCAGCTGCCCAGTGCCCAGGGCAGCCCGTGCCCAGCATAGCGCCATGGGGACCCCCCGGGGCAGCCGCCTCCTCCGCTGCCTGTGCGTCCTGCTGCTGGTGGGGGTCTGGGCTCCCCCCAGCACGGCCCAGTGGTTCTCGCTGGGCTCCCGGCTGACCACAACACCCCCGCCCACGACCACCGCTGGCCCGACGTCTGCACAGCGTCCCCCAGAGGAGGGGGAAGGTAGGTGCCTGTGGTGACCCCTGGGGGGGGTGGAAGGGACGTCCCCCCCACCACCATCCATGCACCTTACAGCACACGGGGGGTGCTACAGACCAGCCAGGGGGACAAAACAGGCCAGGAGCCCAGACACCTCTACCAGCTGGCGTGGGAGGGGGGTGAGATAGGAGAGGAGTGGGAGTCTAGTTAGAGCAGGGGAGGGCTGGGAGCCAGGACTCCTGGGTTCTCTTCTCAGCTCTGCCACTGACTCACTGGTCGGGTGACCAGATGTCCCGATTTTATAGGGACAGTCCCGATATTTGGGGTTTTTTCTTATATAGACTCCTATTACCCCCCTACCCCTATCCCGATTTTTCACACTTGCTGTCTGGTCACCCTACTCACTGGACAAGTCCCTTCCCTGCTCCATGCCTCAGTTTCCCTGTGAGGACGTTGTGAGGCTCACTCCTTTGGGTGGGCAGGGTTGATTCTGGGGGGCCAGCTGGAGACACCCTGGGGCCTGGTTCCCAAGGGGCTGAGCGACCCACAGCTCCTGCTGACCTCAGCTCTTGAATCAGCCAGGTCCCCACAAACCCCGGGCGCCCTGGCCGCTGCTGCCCCCGGTGCCATGCATGAGAACGTGCCGGGGTGCAGAGCGTGGCCGTGGGCTCCCACAGCCAGCCTGCTCTGTTCATCCGCAATCAGGGCAAGGCATGCGTCACCGCTCCGCCACAGGGTGTGCGGGCAAAGGTGAGCGGGCAGCTAGGCGGGTGCCATAGGGAGCCTGAGCTTGTGCTTCCCCGGGAACTCCCTCTGCAGGGACCTCCGCCCCTCACAGCCACTGGCCCCGGGGCTCAGGGAGTCGCCCAGGCTGCTCCCCGCTGCTGGGGCTGGTCCCATGGAGCCCGGCCTTTGCTGCGAGGCCACGGATCCAGGCCACGCTCTGCCCCTCCCTCCCCCCAGCCCTGTGTCCAGGGGGACTGAGCCGACACCCGGCGTCTCCCCGGGCTCCCTGCCGATGCCATGCTGCCCAGGGGGCCTGGCACGGGCACAGCTCCCAGCCCACCTGCCCTTGGCTCTTTCAGACGGGGACGCTGGCGACACAGAGCCGACGCGGAAAATCCTGCTGAGCAAACCCCCACTGGTGCTCAAGGAGGCTGCAGGGGGTGGGACGCAGGCCCCCCTGGAAACACGAGACCAGGTGCGTTGGGGGAGGTAGCGAGTGGGGGGAGAGATTGTGGGAGTGCGAGAGTGACTGTGTGTGCGGCCAACATCACACTGCTGAGTGGGCGTCGGACACATGCGAGGCTGAGCGGGGAGTGGATGGGGGGGTGCGTGGGGGGATGGAGTGGACGGGTGGGGGTGCAGGGGGGATGTGCATGGGGAGATGGGGGGGGGGGAGTACTCTCACACTCTCTACAAGACAGGGCCAGCGCTGTGGAGGGGCAGGTGAGCTTTGCTTGGCCCCCCCGTGCAGGTGCCCCTTGCTGTCCCCTGGGGCTGCTTTCCCGGCCTGGCTGCAGTGTGCCCGGGGCAGGGCTTGGGCAGGCCAGTGAATCCCAATGCAGCGGGCAAGGCCCCGGCACACGCGGGGCAGGAGCCGTGAACTCTGCAGGTCCCTAAGGGCTCTGTTCTGCCCCCTTTACGGGCTGGGCTGGGGCCACACTGCAGTGCCAGGAGGCAGCGTCCAAGGGCCCAAGGTTGCCCGAGCCAGCTACACTCCAATGCCCAGCCCCGGCCACGCCCCGATACCCGCCCGCCCGGCCGCACCCCAATACCCGGCCGCACCCCAATACCCGGCCGCACCCCAATACCCAACCACCCCCCCAATACCCAGCCGCCTGGCCACCCCCCGATACCCAGTCATCCCCCGATACCCAGCCACCCAGCCGCACCCCAATACCCAGCCACCCCCTGATACTCAGCCGCACCCCGATACCCAGCCACCCAGCTGCACTCCAATACCCAGCCCCGGCCACACCCCAATACCCAGCCACCCCCTGATACCCAGCAACCCCCTGATACCCAGCCGCCACCCAATACCCAGCCGCCCAGCCACCCCTGATACCCAGCCACCCCCTGATACCCAGCCACCCATGATACCGAGCCGCCACCCAATACCCAGCCGCACCCTGATACCCAGAAACACCCTGACACCCAGTCACCCAGCCATACCCTGAAACCCAGCCCCCCGCCGTGCTCCAATACCCAGCCACCCCCGATACCCAGCCGCCCAGCTGCACCCTGATAACCAGCCACACCCCGATACCCAGCCCCCTGCTGCTCACGGAGACTCAGTTCCTCCAGTCATGCCCCAATGCCCAGCCCCGCAGCTGAGCTCTGATGCCCAGCCCCTGACGCACCCCGATACCCAGCCCACCCCAAACTCTCACAGACTGGGGCCTGTCTTCAGTTAATCAGTTTCCTCTGCTCGTGTCCTTCCCCCTTATCTCAGGGCCCGTGGGCCAGACACAATAGCCAACCCCTGTCCTCCCGCCCCAGTGCTCAGCAGCTCAGCCCTTTGCCCCGGGGAAATGGTATTTTGCTGCTGTTTTTCTGGCTTTTGGACTGGATCTGCTGAGACCCCCCCTGAGACCCACCCCCCCCCCCCGCATGGGTCCCTCCCAAGAGCGGGGGTGGGTGGCGCTGGTCTCAAGGGCTCTGTGGATTCTGCACATCACTCCCCCTGCCCGGAGAGCCCCCACGTGCAGCTCTCCCCCCTCCCAATCCAGCCCTGATGCCTCAGGGGTGGGCGGCTGAAGGGCCCTCAGAAAGCTGCCCCTGCAGCACCAGAGGGGGCAGCAAACAGGGTGTGGAGATGGCAGAGAGCCTGGGGACAGATGCCTCACTGGCCCCCCTAGAGCAGTGGATCTCAGGCTATTTATCAGTGTGGCCACATATGCCGGGACCTGGACCCCAGACCCCGCTGCGCACGGGGCAGGGCAGCCAGAACCCGGACCCCGCCGCGCACGGGGCCGGGCAGCCAGAACCCAGACCCCGCCACGCACGGGGCCGGGCAGCCAGAACCCGGACTCCGCCGCACACGGGGCCGGGCAGCCAGAACCCGGATCCCCCCGCGC
>NW_020698378.1:0-5876 GCF_002925995.2 Terrapene triunguis
GGCTGAGGGAGTTACTGCTAGGCAAAGTGATGGACACACCCAACACCCACTCTATCCCTGAGAGATGCCTCACTCACTAAGCACAAAACCCAACCCTTGCAAAGGCCTATGGGATGACACCCATGGATGCCTGTGGGAGCTGGATCACTTACCAAGGTCTCGGTGATTAGAGCAGGTCCCTGACCAATAATGTAATAGCAGGGACCCCAGTAACCAGGATCCAGACTCGCTGTGTGACCTTGTGTTCCTCTAGTTTGGATCCTGCACCACTGTGATCAATAGGAGCTTTGCCATTGATTCCAGTGGGGACAAATTTAAGCCCGTCTATGTGGCAGCCATGTCATCTGTAAAATGGGGATCATACATATCTGCCTCACAGAGTTGTGGTGTATTGAAAACTGTCTTAAAATTACAAGCTATTACTTTAAGTGTAAGGCGTTTCTTGCACCTGCCTGTAGAATAGGAGCTCCGTAGGGAAGCATGTGATCTGGATGTTTAGTAGTCAGTCTTCAAAGAGCCAACCGGTAGCAACATGGGGTGAGTTGTGCCTCGCTGCCTTATAGAGCAGCCTGCTTTTTCTCTTTCTGTTTTTGCTTATTGTGTGTTATTGTTCTGAATTCTAAGAAATAAAGGAATGTACCATTGCAACCTTGTAGCAAGAGTAATTATGTTTTTATCTGTTTTTATGCCATGAGACAGAATAAGAGGAGCTGTGAGGATAAAGTGACTTTTGTTTGGAAAGTGGTTTATAATATAGCAGCTAGATAAGAGTCATTCCAGGCTGTTCCTTCCTGCCTCTACTGTTAAAAAGAGGACAATAATAACTACATTCTTTCCAGAAGGCTGTTTCTCTCAGATATCTAATGTCAATATCATACTTTGAAGATAAGAAGTGCAAACGTTTACTGTTTCTAGGGGAGAGCTGATATAGTTTCGATTTTCATTTCTGCATTCTCCAGACTTACATAGGTGTCTATAACCCTTGAAATAACTTTGTCACTTTCCACTTTCTGGAAATCTCTGGCTAGGCAGGAATTTTCTTGTCTATCGACCTTTGCCTGGCAGATATAAAGGATGATTAACAATAATTGCTGCTGGGTGAAAAGTTTAGACAGAAAGTTAAAACAATGTTTTTTTGAGATTTTCCCCACACACACTGTCACATTTTTGCACCAGCTCTAGTAATGAGTAAACACGGGGGACTGCATCTGATTCCTCCCATTGGAACGCATTCATCCAGGCAGTAATATTTCTAGTTAAATTGGCAGTTCATGTTCTGCTGATGTGACTGTGGGTTGGATCATGCTGTATAAGCCCAGGTTGGGACGTGCCAGGACCCATGGCCACTTGAGCAGGGTACAGCTCTGAGGAAAGGGCTTCATCCAGAATTTAGGAAGTTCAAGGAAAGGTGGGGACCCAGGAGGAAGAGGGACAGTGAACAGGAAGACTGCAAGAAAGACTGGGGTTAACACTATAGGAATGTTATCAACTTAATGTCCAGCAAGTGCAGTGTCCCTGACTGAATTGAACTGGCACCCTCCCTGTACTACCAGACCAGACCAATCGATGCATCTGCCCCAACATCAGCTCTCCTCCCTGTTATGATAGATCATACTAATGAGCCCATCTAGCCCACTTTCCCCCAAACTCTGGGGTGCCAGATTATATCAATGGGCCCATCGGACCTGGCACCCCAGAATTCCTACAGCAATAGCTCAGACCAACTCATAGATTCATAGATTTTAAGGCCAGAAAGGGCTATTGTGACCATCTAGTCTGATCTCCTGCTGAGCACAAGCAGAAAATTCAAACCAGTGATCTCTCCATCCAACTCTAACATCTGGTTGAGCAAGATTAGACCATCATTGGAGATTTTTCAAGACAGATTGGACATGCATCCTTCAGGGTTTATCTAGGTTTATTTGGTCCTGCCTCAGCGCAGAGGGCTGCACTAGATCACCTCTCAATACCCCTTCCAGTTCTACCTTTCTATTATTCTAACAAGGGGTGTCTGGAAGACTGTTAGGTTGACCAGCTGGTATCCACATGTGATGCCATATGATTGAAATATAGCCAATTATATCATTGATATTACCACTGATATACCATTGTAACCAATCTTGTACAAAGTATGTCATGTTACATGTCAATAGAAAAGCTATAGTTTGCTAAATAAGATTATCCTGTTTAAATCCATGTACCATCACTATATCTCAAATGTATTTGTTCCTTTCGTAACACACACAAGGTAGTTTATATCCAGTCTAGCCAGTCCATTGTGAATGAACTATTCAAACTTGATGGCCCATTAAGGACATGTCACTCTAACAATGGGCCATAGAAGAAACTCATCCTGCCCAGTAAGCCTTCCTGTGGACACCTCAGAACGGATATGGGCAATGGCTGCCCCTGTGAGTTATCAACACATGTAAGGACATGTGATATGCTCATGTTACCTTGGATTCCATCTTACTCCAGTAACTTTCCACAAACAGAGGCTGTGCACTGTGTTTGAGCCACTAAATAAAAATAAATTGAGATATACCTATCTCATAGAACTGGAAGGGACCTCAAAAGGTCATCAAGTCCAGCCCCCTGCCTTCACTAGTAGGACCAAGTACTGATTTTTGCCCCAGATCCCTAAGTGGTCCCCTCAAGGATTAAACTCACAACCCTGGGTTTAGCAGGCTAATGCTCAAGCCACCAAGCTATCCCTCCCCCCTCACTAAATATCCAGGCACAAGGCAAAGGGTATAAAAGACCCCTGAGATGTCTCCATTTTACCTCTTTCCTGACCTGAGTCTCTGGACTATGGATTTACCACTAAAAGGAGCATATTGAACTATGGACTGAAGACCTTCAAATCTTTTGGAAGTTACCAGAGAAACTTTACAGACCAGTAGTCTATCCCATCACTGCTACAAACCTGATATAAGGACTTTGCAATTATTGTATGTATATGATCTAATAACCATTATTAACTCTCTTATTCTTTCCTTTATTATTAAACCCTTAGCTCTTAGCTACTAAAGGATTGTCACCAGTGTGATATTTGAGTAAGATCTGAGTTATATATTGACTGGGCTAAATGGCTGATCTTTTGGGTTGGAAGGACCCTATATTTGATTAAATTGGTTTTCAGTATCGAGGGCTTTGTTTACAGTTAGGCACAGTAGGCATGTGCCTAGGGGCGCCGGCATTCTAGGGGTGCATAAAAGTTAAAAGTGGGCTCCTGGCGCACGTTGGTGGCTGCCCAGCATGTGGGGCTGGAGCAGGGTGAGCGACCAAGTCAGCCTGCCTGGGGAGCGCTGTGAGCTGCAGCCGGGCAGGGTGCCTGCTGAAGGTGCTGGGAGCATCCCAGCCTCTTTCCCATCTTGGCTGCCCCAATCCTTAACTGCTGGGGAAGGAGTGGGAGGGGCTGCAGGAGGGACAGAAGACACCCGAGGACTGCTCACTGTGGGG
This sequence comes from Terrapene triunguis, assembly GCF_002925995.2. Taxonomy (NCBI): domain Eukaryota; kingdom Metazoa; phylum Chordata; order Testudines; family Emydidae; genus Terrapene; species Terrapene triunguis. The sequence continues at coordinate 3,463 of NW_020698378.1, forward strand.
AGAGGTACATTCCACCCCTTGCACCTCATCTGGGAGCACCCTGTGTGGTGGAGTGTCTCGTGCCTTCCCAGGGAGGCTGTGCCCTGATAGCCCCCACTGCCCTGGGGCTCCTCAGGCTGCAGAAAGGGGGGCTAGGGGCGCAAAGTGCTGCTTCAAGAGGCTACTGCAGGTAGGAATGGAGCCAATACATTTTGGTCGGCATAGATTTGACACAGTGTTGGTCTACCGTATGCAGCTGCTCCGTGAATGCCAACATCAATCTTGAATTGTTTCTTTCCATGGCACACTGAGGGCAGGTGCCACAGATTTACTTTCGGATTTGCAGTTCATGAAATACTGCAGGATCAGCCATGTTTTGTTCAGGATGCTCATCACAAGACTGGGGAGCAGTGCAGGATCCATACATTCAGGCAGAGATGGTGGGCACATAGTTTACAAGGGCAGTTAAGAAATGGCACAAAATGTAGTTGGAAGCCCAGGGGATGATGGGACAGAGTAAACTACATCATGAGCTGCTGTGACTGTTAGACCGCAGCAGGGGTCTCCCTATGGGATGGGGGAACAGGCAGATACTGGACACAGTGTTGATATGTAATACTCTAAATACTCTTTATTGCTTACAAAATTAACCTCACTCACTCCACATTCATACCCCAAACTACGACACCAGAGTCCGAAGATCAGAATGAAGTCCTGATGACCAGTTGAGGTTCACTCCAATTACACAGTGTGGGGAGCCAACATTACCCAACAATATCCAAACAGGACTCTCATTGATGAAAGACTCCAAATTGCAAACATATCAAACATGCATTTATAATCCACTTCGCAACATCATTACTCTTCTGTCTCTGTTGTCTGGGCCTTTCACCCACAAGTCTAAGGAGACAGTCCAACGCAGGATAGAAGGATAAAGGAGTTTGAGGTGCAAGTTGTGGTCTTGTCCATCCTCCCTCCTGAAGGAAAAGGACCAGGTAGGGACCATTGAATAGTGGAGGTAAATGAGTGGTTATGCAGGTGGTGTTGGAGAGAGAGCTTTGGATTCTTCGACCATGGGATGTTGTTCCAGGAAGAAGAATTGCTAGGAAGAGATGGGATCCACCTAACGGAGAGAGGGAAGAGCATCTTCACAGGCAGGATTGCTAACCTAGTGAGGAGGGCTTTAAACTAGGTTTGCAGGGGGGTGGTGACCTAAGTCCAGAGGTAAGTAGGCAAGTGGAATATTGGTAGGAAACACAAGGAGGAGGATGTAACAGGAGAGGCCTCCTGATTCATACTGAGAAAGCAGGGAAATTGGCTAGTTATCTTAGGTGCCTTTACACCAATGCAAGAAGCCTGGGAAACAAATGGGAAGAATTGAAAGTCCTGGCACAGTCAAGGAACTATGATGTAATTGGAATAACAGAGACTTGGTAGGGTAAATCACATGACTGAAGCACTGTCATGGATGGGTATAAACTGTTCAGGAAGGACAGGCAGGGGAGAAAAGGTGGAGGAGTTGCACTATATGTAAGGTAGCAGTTTGATTGCTTATAGCTCAGATATGAAACTGGAGAAAAGTCTGTTGAGAGTCTTTGGGTTAAGTGTAGAGGTGAGTGCAACAAGTCTTATGTCATGGTGGATGTCTGATATAGACCATCAGACCAGGAGGATGAGGTAGACGAGGCTTTCTTCAGACAACAAACAGAAGTTTCCAGATCACAGGCCCTGCTTTTCATGGGGGACTTCAATCACCCTGACATCTGCTGGGAGAAAAATACAGCAGTGCACAGACCATCCAGTAAGTTTTTGGAGAATGTTGGGGAAAACTTCCTGGTGGAAGTGCTGGAAGAACCAACTAGGGACCATGCTCCTCTTGACCTGCTGCTCAGAAACAGGGAAGAATTGAAAGGGGAAGTAGAAGTGGGTGGCAACCTGAGCAGCAGTGACCATGAGATGGTCGAGTTGAGGATCCTGACACAAGGAAGAAAGGAGAGCAGCATAATATGGACCCTGGACTTCAGAAAAGCAGACTTTGATTCCCTCAGGGAATTGATGGGCAGGATCCCGTGGGATGCTAATATGAGGGGGAAAGTAGTTCAGGAGAGCTGGCTGTATTTTAAAGAAACCTTATTGAAGGCACAGGAACAAACCATCCCGATGTGCAGAAAGAATAGTAAATATGGCAGGTGACCAGCTTGGCTTAACAGAGAAATCTTCAGTGAGTTTAAACACAAAAAGGAAGCTTACAAGAAGGCCAAAACACAACTGGAGTTGCAGCTAGCAAGGGATGTGAAGGATAACAAGAAGGGCTTCTAGAAGTATGTTAGCAACAAGAAGCTCAGGGAAAGTGTGGGACCTTTACTCAATGGCAGAGGCAACCTAGTGACAGATGATGTGGAAAAAGCTGAAGTACTCAATGCTTTTTTTGCCTC
>NW_020698379.1:0-3479 GCF_002925995.2 Terrapene triunguis
TGAGGTCTGCAGCTGGTAACTCTGTGCCCTGCTGTCACTGTCTCTCCGGGTGCTCCCATGGGCACCACGCTGCTGGAGAACATGCCTGGCGTTACCAGGTTCACAGGCAGGGCATGCGGGGCTGCTGGGATGGGCCCTTTGCTCCCTGCCAGAGTAAATCTCCAGGCCACCAGCCCTTCTGTTTGGGGTGGGGGGGAGGAGAGACTGGGGCCAGAGGGATTTTCTGGGGGAGGAGAAAGAGGAGATGTGAGCGGGAGGAGAGACTTGGGCCCTTAGTGCTGGGAGAGAGGAGTCCTTGGGCTCCCTGCCCTCCGGACCACATCCAGAGAGCCTGTAGGGCAGAGGCAGCGTCCATCCCACTCCCACTGCAGGCGGAGCCGTTCCTCGCCTGAGACTGAAGGCTCTGCCCGCAGCTCTGCCTGGCCACGTGCAGACCCCTGGAGCAGGAGCGCAGTGCTTGCCTCATACCAGGGCATCCTGTGGCAGCCCCCATCTATGGGGTATCACGCTGGGCCTAAATGCTGCGGCCAGGTCCCTGGATTCTGCAGCACTTCGTTTAAATTAAAGAATGGTGCCCAGGGGCTGGGGCCGAGGGCATCTTCGTGGGGTAGGACCCTGCTGGCTGGAGCCATGTGCCAGCAGGGACCGGGTGGGGAGGCCCCAGATCACTGGGCTGGATGCATCCCACTGCTTGTGTGGTAAGATGCAGCCTGTTTCCCCAGCTAGCACATGCTCCCATGGCAGCTTGCACACTAGTTAGCTAGGAGTCTGGCCGCACCCCTTGGCGAAGGACAATGCCCCTATGGTGGCCCGCAGGCCTGGTGCAAGGACTGGTCCCTTTCCCTAGTGCTGTCTGGGCCCAAGGTAGGAACCCTGCCCCACTCCTGCACAGACAGGGGGAGGGGAGGAAAGAGGCCCCTGGTGCTCCCATGCCACCTGGCACAGGGCCTGGCTCTTCATCTCTACATCCGTCCTGCCCCTGCAGGCAGCAGGGCCCAGTTCTCTGAGGGGATCAGTGCCCCCTCCCTCGGCATCACCGTGGAGCTGCTCCGTGTGACACCATCATTCAGCTTGTGCCGATCAATCCTTTCACAGGAAACATTTGAAAATGCTCTGGTTTGAAATCTCCCGGCTCCCTCCCAATACGGGGCTCCTGGCCGGCCCCCGCCTGTCGCCACGGGCAGCTTCTCACACTCCCCTCAGAGCACACGGGGGGATGGGGACCTGGGACGTTAGACAGTGGTCTGGCCAGCGAAATCCCTGTTCTTTGTTCCTGAGCCGCACCTGGCACTGATGCCAGTCCCATTCCCAGGCCGTGAGGTTACACGCAAGCTGCCAACAGAAAAGGGGCATGTTCATCTTCCCTCTTCAGCAGCATTGGCTGATCCCACTGCGCCCTGCAGAGCCACTGTGAGCCAGGGATGCTGGCTGGGCAGCACGGGGCGTGGGCTGGGCCCTGGGAGGCAGGCCATGGGCGGAGCAGGGCTGGGGGCAGGCAGGGCTAAGCAGGGCTCTGGAAATCTGGGGGGAGGATGTCTGTGTGTAGGGGGATGGACGGGGGAGCCTGACTGTGGGACTGGCCTGAGCTGGGAATCTGGGCTGGGCAACAGTGACTGTCTCCACAGCAAGGCAATTAGGTCTTGAACTGGAATTTGTTTGGAGAGAAACTGCTAAGGAGCCTTATCAGCCCTGAGCAGAGAGTACCTGGGAGCCTGCCTGGCTCGGGCGGGTCTGGTACAGCCTCCCCCCAGATAAGGCTCTTCCCTGGACCTGCCACCCATTGGAATCTGGAATAATTCCCTGCGAGGAAACACCCGGGGCAGCCAGGGCAGGGCAGGGCAGGGCACGGCCTGCTCCCCTGGAGCGTTAGGGCTTTCAGGAGTCAGAGGTGCCAGTGGAGCAGGTTGTACGTTAAAGCAGCGAAGGCAGTTGGGGGGCAGAGGAATTGGGTGCTGTGCCATTGCACTTGATCAGCTCAATTTGAAAATTCTTTCAAAGGAAATCCAGATGTATACATATGACTGGGGTACATGTACACACATATTCACGCACACTCACATGTGCACACACACATACACATACACAGTCATGTGCACATACACGTACACACATGTACACATACACATATATACAGACGTACACATACATGCACACACGCTGTCCCTGGAGCTCCCCAGGATGCGACTGACGGGGTGGCTGGCTATTATGGAGGCACAAAGGGGTTGGGAGAAAATAACCAACATGAACTTTTGCTGAAAATGCAAACCTAAGCTGGAAATGTGTGCAGGGCTGTGCTCAGCGAAAATGATCTTTTGAGCTGTTCTTATTAACCGTGGTCCTGTATTTCCTGGTTTGTATCGGACCCAGAAGCAGCAGTAGCATGAGGCTTTCTCCCAGGATTTCCATTAAGGCCGAACCCCAGATCCGTCAGTAATTGGTGAGAAGGGCTGACTTTACAAGGGGAGAGGGATAGCTCAGTGGTTTGAGCATTGGCCTGCTAAACCCAGGACTGTGAGCTCAATCCTTGAGGGGGCCATTTAGGGATCTGGGGCAAAAATCTGTCTGGGGATTGGTCCCCCTTTGAACAGGGGGTGGGACTAGATGACCTCCTGAAGTCCCTTCCAATCCTGATATTCTATGATAAGATTTCCAGACCAACCACTTCCTACTTATCTTGAGACAAGTATCAACAGTTTGGACGCCTGTCCCAGCTAAACCTCTGCACTATGGAAATTCAGCACCAGCAGGGCTGGAGTGGCAGGTGCAAAGGTGCTGGGCCACACAGTTATTGACCAGTGCCCAAAATAAAGCCGAGCCCTGCGAAGTCTGAGCACCCTCACCTCCCGCCAAAGCCACTGAAGCTCGTAGGATTTAAGGTTGCTCAGCAATGCACAGGCTTGGTGCCAGTGGGAGGAACATGCTGAGATGGCAAAGAAGAAATAAAGCAGGTGCAGGGCCCCGGGGGTATTGCAGAGGGGAGGGAAGAGGCCCCATGGCAGGAGCGGCTGAAGAGTCTTTACCAGGTAGATTTTTGAAAATCCTGTTATTTGGCATCATCTGGGGCATTCCAAAGGCAACGGCAAGTCCCTTTGATGGGGTGTGTAAACCCCACCCTGGGCCAGACGGGCTTCAGGGGCAGTTCTGGGCCACGTGAGCACCAGCAGAGTTCATCTCTCTCTAACCACCAACTGCCACTCAGAGCCCTCTGTCTGCCCCTCCACTGCTGCGTCCCATCACCAGTGGCAAACCCTGAACAGGGCAGTGCTGGCCTGGAGCCTGAACGTTCACCCTGCTACAGGCAACAAAGCTCCTGCTCTGTCTCCGGCCTCAGACGGTGTTGTTGGATAACAACCTCTCCCCCGAGAACTGCTGTGACTTTATAAACGAGCATCAGAAGAACAGTGGTTGGTGGGCAGGAAATGGTTCTGATGGTTCGCTCTATCAATTCCATGGCTCCTGAAATAGAATGATAGAAATGT